>NC_134359.1:32657651-32839502 GCF_048569485.1 Anomaloglossus baeobatrachus
AGTGTCCGCTCCCTGTGCTGAACAGCCGCTGGGCGGAGCCACACTGTCCCTCTGCATGACTGACATGCAGAGGGAGTGAAACCGAAACTAGGCCTCAGGCGAAGCCGGGGCCTAGATTTAAACATGCGGCCAGCGTGCAGGCACCATCGGCGCGGTTCTCCAGTGAAAACTGCAGAACCGGCCGGAAATGTTACCACAGTTACATAACACACTCCCCCCAATAAATAAAGTACAAGGGGCCCCTGGAACGACCACTTTCTGTGGTAAAAACGTCTCAATACTTAGCTTTTGAGACGCAGGTGCCAGGTCCCTGGGGGGTCATCGCTCCGTCCGGCAGGATCCTGAACAGGGCTGCGGATGGAGATGGATGGATGCAAAGCAGTGAGAACCGAGATGGCTCCCACTTCAAGCCAGAGCCCCAGGGGATGGTGAAGGAGCGCGCATGTGAAGGCTCCAGCCTTGTAAAGTCAACCTTAACAGCACCGCCGACACAGTGGGGTGAGAAGGGACATGCCGGGAGTCCAGATTGGACCCGCTTTTCTTCCAAATCTTTGAAATCCAAAAAATCAAAAATCAGAGAATGCATGTGT
The DNA here is from genome assembly GCF_048569485.1 of Anomaloglossus baeobatrachus. NCBI lineage: Eukaryota > Metazoa > Chordata > Amphibia > Anura > Aromobatidae > Anomaloglossus > Anomaloglossus baeobatrachus. The sequence goes on from NC_134359.1 coordinate 32,658,242, forward strand.
GTGTGTGACCTCCTGAACACAAAGCATTTGAAACTGGCTAGGACTGGCTACCAGGGGGTGTATATGCTAGGAGGGAGGAGCTACACGTTTGAGTGTAGTACTTTGTGTGTCCTCCGGAGGCAGAAGCTATACACCCATGGTCTGGGTCTCCCATAAGGAACGATGAAGAAAACTGAGGAGCCCGTGATGCACGGGAGGGTGTATAGGCAGAGGGGAGGGGTTACACTTTTTAAAGTGTAATACTTTGTGTGGCCTCCGGAGGCAGAAGCTATACACCCGATTGTCTGGGTCTCCCAATGGAGCGACAAAGAAATACACTTACTTGAGCTGAGCTTCCACCCCACACCTCTTGCCCGGACGGCCTCGCTGCAGGAGTCTCTGTCGGAGATGAGCTTGTACCTGGAATGTGCATTGGGCAAATATTACAATATGAATTACAGAACTAACCCGTACAGCGCAACACTGATCATCAGCACATTAGATGCATTTCTATACAAAGTTTTTGTAACTTTTTTTAAACTTCAATTTACTTAATTAGGTAAAACAAGAGTTATATAATTAAAGGAATTCCTCCCAAAAAAATGCACGACTGGGACTTCACAAACACATAGCTGTGTGCCACTGTCGAAGGTTGTATTTTTGCACAGAAATGCCCTGTGCAAATATTTCCCCCTATAGGGAACTAGCATGTCTTGGACAAGTATTAGAAAGCCCCAGTCACTAATACACAGGCGCATATATGTCATCTAGGGGTCTTTGTTATGCCCTCGGCTACAATGGCAACCTATCAGCAGCACTCTGCGATGGAATCACAGGCAGGGCCCCTTACCTGTCAGATTCTTTAGGAGCCGCACACATACTGTGGATTGTATAATGTAGCTGTCAGCGGCCGCAGGATCTTCGCTGTGTGGGAACAATCCATGACTCCCTACCATGGCACTTGATAAGAGGGATTTGTCCACCCTTGGGGTACAAGTCTGCAGACAGAATCTTCACAGCACACACAGTCAGGATTCTCCGGTGCCAGGAGATGGCGGGCACCTGACCACAAGTATGCAATTTGAATATGTACGGTCAAGTGCCAACTAGACGTACGCGGCCTCGCTTCATACAAGTGAGGCTGGACACGTCTAGTCGGAATGTGGCCAGAAACACACAAATCACATATTTGCGGTCACATGATCACTGGTTCAACGCCAGAGAATCCTGACAGCGAGTGGCCTGCACGCTGTCAGGATTCACAAGTCTGCAGACTTGCACCCAAAGGTTAGACTATCCCTTTAATACATGGTTGCCTCAACTCTACCAGAGCAGGGTGTCCCCCCCCCCCCCAACTCTTTAAAGAAAGTGCTTTTTTTTCTTCCAAAAAGCCATAAGCTTTTATTTTATACTTCTCTATCGACATAGCTATGTGAGTTCTTTTATATATTGGTTCAACTTAGCGGTACATTTAAAGTGCACTGACCACCAGGATTTTCCTATATAACCGAAAGCCAGTGCTATACTGGCGCTATCATGCTGATTCTATACATACCTTTAGTTGTGAGATCGGATGTATACTTTCTGAAATATAGGCAAGTAAAGCTTGTGAAATGCACTGTTACTTGATTGATAGACGCTGCAGAATATCTAATGGTGTGTCAGGTTTTACTAGTTATTCTCGCCCCTGTCTGCTGCCTGTCCTTCCTCCCCATGTCTCTGCTATTACAAGGAGAGGAAGGATGGGGAGGGGGATGGGAATGAGAGGGGAGGGGAGGGACACAGACAGTCAGACACAGGCGGGAATAACTAGCAAACTTGACTCACCTATTACATATTCTCCAGCACCTATCAATCAAATAATAGTGCATTTCACAAACTTTACTTGCCTGTATTTCAGAAACTATACATCCGATCTCACAACTAAAGGTATGTATATACTCAGCCTGATAGCACCAGTATAGCACTGGCTTTAGGTTATCTAGGAAAATTCTGGTGGTTGGTCCTTTCTGATGTTTCAATTGTTTTTGGTTTTTTTTTCAAAAACAAAAAAAAACCCATTAATTTTCGAGATATAATTTCTTTTTTGTTTTACCTCAAGAGCGGGGTCTCATTCCTGGAATGTTCTCTCCGCTCACCTCTAACAGAGCTCAAAACGGCTGAGTAAGCAGAAGGGAAGTTTCTAAACCTCCATAGAAAAGAAAGGAGAGCCGTGCATCCAACAGGAGCCTCCAGGCCCCCTTTCTCAAGGGTGACAATCGCATCAATCACACATTTATGGCCGCTTGCCAGGATATGTCATAAATGTAAACAACGCTAACCCCTTAACCCGTCATTCCTACCATCGTAGATGGATATTATTGGATAGCCCCTGCAAAAAAAAATCCCTTGCAATTTACTGCCATTTAACCTTTTCAGTCATTAATGAGATATTAACACTTTTCTTTTGTTTACATCCTGTTGCCTAGGAGACCGACCATCAAGGTTTTTTAGCTTTTAGCTTTTACAGGGAACCTGTCACCAGTTTTTTGCTTTATAAGCTGCGGCCACCACCAGTGGGCTCTTATATACAGTATTCTGGAATGCTGTATATAAGAACCCAGGCCGCTGTGTACAACATAAAAAATACTTTATAATACTCACCTAAACCGGTCGCTGCGGTGGATGTTGCTCAGATGTGCGTCTTCGTCCTCAAGTGCCAGCGCCTCCTCTTTCAGCCATCTTTGTCGCTGCCTCTGTCGTCCTTCTGAAGCCACGGTGCATGTTACGTCCGACATCATTCACACTCGCCGGCATTCAGGTCTTGAGCAGGCGCACTTTGATTTTACCTGAGCAGGGCAGATCAAAGTATTATAGTGCGCATGCGCACGGGACCGGCGAGTGTGTATGTCATAGACGCGTCATGCACTGCGGCTTTAGAAGGAGGATGAAGATGGCCAAAAGAGGAGGTGCCTGCACCGGAAGGCGAAGACGCCCATCTGAGCCACATCCACCTCAGTGACCGGTTTAGGTGAGTATTATAAAGTGACTTTATATTCTACACAGCATCCTGGGCTCTTATATACAGCATGTTAGAATGCTGTATATAAGAGCCCGGTGGTGGTGGCCGCAGCTTATAGGGCAAAAAACTCGTGACAGGTTCCCTTTAAGAACTACAATGAGATTAGAAAGCAACTGCGTGCTCCAGCGTCAATAGAAAAAAACTTTGCATGTTCTGCTGTCCACCAGTGGTGGTCGGTCTCCAAGGCAACGAGCTGTAAACAGAACAAAAATGTTGATGTCTTAAGAACGAATGAAAATTTTAAAAAGCAATAAATTGCAGAATTACTCGTATTTACAAGCACTGTCTGACAATATACATTTATTAATATCAAATTAATCCCTTTAAGAGGCTTGTACATGATAGCTAGACCACCATAGCTACTCTTCTTCAGAAACAGCGCCTCCCCTGTCCATGGCTGTGACTGGAATTGCAGCTCGGCTCCATTAATGTGAATAGGACTGAGCTGCAGTACCACACACAGCCTGTGGGCAGTGGTGGCACTGTCCTTGTAAGAAAGCAGCCATTTTTTCTGGCTAGACCCCCTTTATGTGCACATTTACCTGGGAAATGCATTCTCCAATAGGGAGACTCTTCTCCTTGTTCTTCCTTTTGCTCATGATTCACTGCGAGGGATAAAGTGAACACAATAAAGGGCCTATGCCCGGTCCTCAGGGTCCGCTCACCTCCTGACAGGATCTCAGAAGCTCCCGCTGCTCAGCTCCAACCATGTGATGACAACTTGTTCCGACTCCGCCCCCTTCACCCGTTACCCTGGAGACCGAGTCAGCTCGACTTCCGGAATGCCGTCACTTCCGGGATCTCCTTGCCCCCGGTGCATTGTGGGTCCCCGCCTCCTACGCTCTGGCCCGGACATGCGCAGTTGGAAAACTCCCATCTTTCTCCTAAGGAGCCAGGGAAGCAGGAGCTGCCCGGGGAGCCGGAGTGGGGGTGCTGAGGGCTGCCGTGTCCGGTCCGGGGCTGCGGGTGTGAGAGGGACCGCTGCCCTCCGCCTCCCAGCTAGATGCGGGTCGGGCTGACCCGGGGGGGAGGGGGGAGCGCTCTCCAGGCCTGGGCCGCACACTGAGAGGGACAGGAGCCCCCCGGAGCCCACCTCAGGTGCCGCTCCACCAGCCTGTGTGCTGAGGAGGCCGGAGACAACACTACAAGCGCTGGTGAGTGGGGTACACAACTCTGCAGGGGCTGCCTGCAGAGGGGCTGGGGCAGCTGGGTGACAGTGCTGAGGGGACTGATAGCATGGCAGCTCCACTGAGGGCACAGACAGTGCAGCAGGATGGAGGCAGGTAGCACTGACTGGAGGCGGGGATCACCAGGTGAGGGGGCGGCGTCTGCATGGGGTAAGAGCCCATCAGGTGACAGTGGCTGAGTGTGCTGGGGTAAGAGCCCATCAGGTGACAGAGGCTGAGTGTGCTGGGGTAAGAGCCCATCAGGTGACAGGGTCTGAGTGTGCTGGGGTAAGAGCCCATCAGGTGACAGGGGCTGAGTGTGCTGGGGTAAGAGGCCATCAGGTGACAGGGTCTGAGTGTGCTGGGGTAAGAGGCCATCAGGTGACAGGGTCTGAGTGTGCTGGGGTAAGAGCCCATCAGGTGACAGGGGCTGAGTGTGCTGGGGTAAGAGCCCATCAGGTGACAGGGGCTGAGTGTGCTGGGGTAAGAGGCCATCAGGTGACAGGGGCTGAGTGTGCTGGGGTAAGAGGCCATCAGGTGACAGGGGCTGAGTGTGCTGGGGTAAGAGGCCATCAGGTGACAGGGGCTGAGTGTGCTGGGGTAAGAGCCCATCAGGTGACAGGGGCTGAGTGTGCTGGGGTAAGAGCCCATCAGGTGACAGGGGCTGAGTGTGCTGGGGTAAGAGCCCATCAGGTGACAGGGGCTGAGTGTGCTGGGGTAAGAGCCCATCAGGTGACAGGGGCTGAGTGTGCTGGGGTAAGAGCCCATCAGGTGACAGGGGCTGAGTGTGCTGGGGTAAGAGCCCATCAGGTGACAGGGGCTGAGTGTGCTGGGGTAAGAGCCCATCAGGTGACAGGGGCTGAGTGTGCTGGGGTAAGAGCCCATCAGGTGACAGGGGCTGAGTGTGCTGGGGTAAGAGCCCATCAGGTGACAGGGGCTGAGTGTGCTGGGGTAAGAGCCCATCAGGTGACAGGGGCTGAGTGTGCTGGGGTAAGGGCCCATCAGGTGACAGGGGCTGAGTGTGCTGGGGTAAGAGCCCATCAGGTGACAGGGGCTGAGTGCTGGGGTAAGAGCCCATCAGGTGACAGGGGCTGAGTGTGCTGGGGTAAGAGCACATGGGGCCTAGAGTGCAAAGGGGGAGTGTCCGTCAGGTGATGAGGGTCGCGGAGGAAAGAGGGTGAGTGCCCATCAGTTGACTGGTCCAAGTGTGTTGGGGCGTGAGTGCCCATCAGGTGTCGGGACCAAGTATTGTGTGTGGGGGCCGGGAGTACCCATCAGGTGACGGGGGCGCATGTGTGGGGGTATGGGTGCCGATCAGGTGACGGGGGCGCATGTGTGGGGGTATGGGTGCCGATCAGGTGACGGGGGGGCGCATGTGTGGGGGTATGGGTGCCGATCAGGTGACGGCAGGGGCGCATGTGCAGGGGTATGGGTGCCCATCAAGTGACGGGGGGGCGCATGTGCGGGGGTATGGGTGCCCATCAAGTGACGGGGGGGGCGCATGTGCGGGGGTATGGGCGCCCATCAAGTGACGGGGGGGCGCATGTGCGGGGGTAGGAGTGCCCATCAAGTGACGGGGGGGCGCATGTGCGGGGGTATGGGTGCCCATCAAGTGACGGGGGCGCATGTGCGGGGGTATGGGTGCCCATCAAGTGACTGGGGGCGCATGTGCGCCCATCAAGTGACTGGGGGCGCATGTGCGGGGGTATGGGTGCCCATCAAGTGACGGGGGGGCGCATTTGTGGGGGTATGGGTGCCCATCAAGTGACGGGGGGCGCATGTGCGGGGGTATGGACGCCCATCAAGTGACGGGGGGTGCATGTGCGGGGGTATGGGCGCCCATCAAGTGACGGGGGGGCGCATGTGCGGGGGTATGGGTGCCCATCAAGTGACGGGGGGGCGCATGTGCGGGGGTATGGGTGCCCATCAAGTGACGGGGGGGCGCATGTGCGGGGGTATGGGTGCCCATCAAGTGACGGGGGGCGCATGTGCGGGGGTATGGGTGCCCATCAAGTGACGGGGGGCGCATGTGCGGGGGTATGGGCGCCCATCAAGTGACGGGGGGGGGCGCATGTGCGGGGGTATGGGCGCCCATCAAGTGACGGGGGGGCGCATGTGCGGGGGTATGGGCGCCCATCAAGTGACGGGGGGGCGCATGTGCGGGGGTATGGGCGCCCATCAAGTGACGGGGGGGCGCATGTGCGGGGGTATGGGTGCCCATCAAGTGACGGGGGGGCGCATGTGCGGGGGTTTGGGTGCCCATCAAGTGACAGGAGGGCGCATGTGCAGGGGTTTGGGTGCCCATCAAGTGACGGGGGGGGGCGCATGTGCGGGGGTATGGGTGCCCATCAAGTGACGGGGGGGGCGCATTTGTGGGGGTATGGGTGCCCATCAAGTGACGGGGGGGCGCATTTGTGGGGGTATGGGTGCCCATCAAGTGACGGGGGGCGCATGTGCGGGGGTATGGACGCCCATCAAGTGACGGGGGGTGCATGTGCGGGGGTATGGGCGCCCATCAAGTGACGGGGGGGGCGCATGTGCGGGGGTATGGGTGCCCATCAAGTGACGGGGGGGCGCATGTGCGGGGGTATGGGTGCCCATCAAGTGACGGGGGGGCGCATGTGCGGGGGTATGGGTGCCCATCAAGTGACGGGGGGCGCATGTGCGGGGGTATGGGTGCCCATCAAGTGACGGGGGGGGCGCATGTGCGGGGGTATGGGCGCCCATCAAGTGACGGGGGGCGCATGTGCGGGGGTATGGGCGCCCATCAAGTGACGGGGGGGGGCGCGTGTGCGGGGGTATGGGCGCCCATCAAGTGACGGGGGGGGCGCATGTGCGGGGGTATGGGTGCCCATCAGGTGAAGGGGGGGCGCATGTGCGGGGGTAGGAGTGCCCATCAAGTGACGGGGGGGCGCATGTGCGGGGGTATGGGTGCCCATCAAGTGACGGGGGGGCGCATGTGCGGGGGTATGGGTGCCCATCAAGTGACGGGGGGGCGCATGTGCGGGGGTATGGGTGCCCATCAAGTGACGGGGGGGCGCATGTGCGGGGGTATGGGTGCCCATCAAGTGACGGGGGGCGCATGTGCGGGGGTATGGGTGCCCATCAAGTGACGGGGGGGCGCATGTGCGGGGGTATGGGCGCCCATCAAGTGACGGGGGGGGGCGCGTGTGCGGGGGTATGGGCGCCCATCAAGTGACGGGGGGGCGCATGTGCGGGGGTATGGGTGCCCATCAGGTGAAGGGGGGGCGCATGTGCGGGGGTAGGAGTGCCCATCAAGTGACGGGGGGGCGCATTTGTGGGGGTATGGGTGCCCATCAGGTGAAGGGGGGCGCATGTGCGGGGGTATGGGTGCCCATGAGGTGAAGGGGGGGGCGCATGTGCGGGGGTATGGGTGCCCATGAGGTGAAGGGGGGGGCGCATGTGCGGGGGTATGGGTGCCCATGAGGTGAAGGGGGGGCGCATGTGCGGGGGTATGGGTACCCATCAGGTGAAGGGGGGGCGCATGTGCGGGGATATGGGTGCCCATCAGGTGACAGGGGGGGGGCGCGTGCTGGGATGGGGGTGTAAATGCCCATCAGGTGACGGGGCCTAGAGTGCAGGGGAAATGGGTGCCCATCAGGTGACAGGAGCCGCGGGAGGAGGTTGTGTGAGTGCTCATCAGTTGACTGGTCCAAGTGTGCTAGGGCGTGAGTGCCCATCAGGTGTCGGGACGAGGGCTGCGTGTGGGGGGGGAGGTGTGAATGCCCATGAGGTGACGGGGGGGCCGCGGGGTATTGGTGCCCATCAGGTGTCGGTGCTTAGAGTACAGGGGCCGCATATGCCCATCAGGTGACGAGGGCCACGTGTGGGGGGGGGAGGGGAGATGTGAATGCCCATCAGGTGACGGGGGCTGGGCGTTCTGGGTGTTTTGGGGATTGTGTGAATGCCCATCAGGTGACATAGGCCACATGTGCTGAGGGGAGTGAGTGCCCATCAGTGGATGGAGCCACGTGAAGTGATGGCGCAGGAGATGACTGGGGTTCCATTTAGACTACGGCACAGGGTGTTTGTGTCCGTGTGGCTGCTGAATGTGTAGGGGGCATGTGAAGCTGTGACTGGCACCTGTCGGGCCGCATTGCTTTATCCTGGTCTCAATATTAGGGCGACCCTCCCACCGATCCTCATGTTTTTGTCTATAAGGAACTATTGTCCGTTACTTGTCTCTTTTCCAAGTTTTGGATTTGTCCAGGTGTTGACATATCAGTGTGTGGCCAATACTTCTAATTAGGCCATGTGCACATACTGCGTTTTTTATGCATTTTTGGGTGCAGATTTGTCACATCTGCATGTCTATCCTTAAGTCTGCAAAGTGAATGAGAATTCTGAAATGTTGTGCTCATGTTGCGTACTTTTCCTTGTAGATTTGGGTGCAGAAAATAATCTGCAGCATGTCCATTTTGGGTGCATTTTTCAGCCATTCCACCCATTGAATTCATTAGGAAAAACACATCACTTTTTTGTGGGTTTTTCTGCCAGAAGATTCTGATTTGATGCAGATATTTTATTTTTTTTACCAAATACTCAGCACACACACGTAGCACTAAGGTTTCTTGAGTCCATTGATTAGTGAGATAAGTGACTTGCGTTGCTTTTTTGCAGGCAGTAATGTTTGGGCTGCGGCCCTCAGTGTTGTACAGATGCGGTCAGTGATGTACGATATCATGGATGTGGAGGCCGCTCGCTGCATCTACTATGAAGCTATTTCACTGCAAACTTGGGTGATGACAAATACAGGACTGTACAAAAGTTTTAGACAGGTGCAGAAAAAATGCTGCAAAATAAGCTTTGAAAAATAGAAGTTTAATATTCGGTTTATTTTTAGCAATTAAATTGTAAAGGGAATCAACAAAAAAGTGAAATCTCAATCCCATCAGTATTTGTTCTGACCGCCTTTTTGCTATCAAAACAGTATAACCCATTCTTCTAGGTCACTTGCACAGTTTTTGATCGATGGATGGATGCCGTCAGAGACGTTGTTTCAAACATCTTGGAGAACGGACCCCAGATCTTCTGTGGATGGACAAGGCTTGTGCAGATCGTTCTTTCTCTTGGTCCCAGACAGACGGGATGATGTGAGCTCAGAGTTCTGCAGGGACCGGATCATCACCTCCAGGACTACTCATATTTAATGACATTGGCTGGATGTTTGGGGTCGTTGTCCAGCTGCAGAATACATTTGGAGCCAATAGAAGAGTATCTGCCTGTATTTCTCTGCTTTGAAGACACCAAGAAATGCGCAACATTGAGAACTATAGACGCAGTGTTTGGCAAAGGACACTTAGGGCAGCAGATGAAAGACACCATTAATCCTGACCTGCTCCCTACCTCTTTCTGCTGAAATGCAGCCCCGCACTTGCAGGACCCTCCACCATGCTTCACTTATTTGCAGATACTCCATTATTGTGCCGCTTCCACACAAACTGCTTCTGTTACAGCAAAATATTTCACATTTTGACTCATTAATCCAGAGCACCTGCTTACGTTTTTCTCCACTCCCCATTCCTATATGCTCATACATACTTGAGTCGCTTCACCTTGTTTCTATGTTGTTGTGGCTTTTTGGTCACAATTCCTCCATCAAGACAACTTCTGGCCAAACTTATCCGAACATTAGGGGGGCGCCGCTGGGTCCCACTGGTTGCTCCCAGTTCTGAATTGATGCCACTGCTGGTCATCTTCTGATTTCAAAAGGCAATAAGTGGGATTTGTGTGTCATCTGCTGCACTAAGTTTCCTTAATTGACCAATGAGTCTGTAGTTCTCAGTTTTGCCCATTTATTAATGTCCTCAATGCTGAGATCCAGGCAAATATTTATCCATCATGTAATAGCATCAGGGAGGCGTCTGGTTCCAAATTTATTCTGCAGCCGGAGAATAACCCCAAGCATCCAGCCAATGTCTTTAAGAACGAGGAGTGCTGGAGATGATGATCGGGATCCCGCAGAGCCCTGATCTTACATCATCCTGTCTGTCTCAGATCAAGAAACAGAAGGATCCATGCAAACTTCATACATACCCTGTTTCCCCGAAAATAACACACTTATATATTATTTATTTTTGCCCCGTAAAAAGCGCTAGGTCTTATTTTCGGGGGAGGACTTATTCTTGGGGAGACATGGTTGAGGGTAAGTTTTCCTCCCCAAAAATGCAAATCCCCTTCCCAGGAATGTCATACTTAAAAGACACCGGGCGTCTGCATGGCTCCCAGGTCCTCCTACGATCTCCAGTGGGCACTCTCAGCAGGTATGCTGCACGCTGCCCTCCCCTGCTTCTGGCCGACACTCGCACATCAGCTCGCACTCACACACACTCAGACACATTCATGAGGTCGCACACGCACCACATCCGGTGACACCACTTGCTTCCAGCCAGCATTCAACTCTGCTCTCCTGTCTCTATGATGCGTTCCACTGCTGGGTTGTCCATGCGTTCCACCCAAAGGTCCTGGAACTCCACTGCACAGCGTCACAGGTCCTTATGCCACCCAGAAGCAATCGATATCGCTGGATGTGATATGTGTGTGACCTGATGTGTGATTGTGTGTGTGTTCCACTGCAGGTCCTTGATGCATTCCCCTGCTCCCGGTCGGTGTCAGGTGAGTATGATTGCGGGGTCTTCTGTCTTCTCTTTTTTGGCGGTGTCTGCTTTCTATAATGAAGTGTCCTGCAGTATTCTTTAACTTTTTTTAGCTGCATGAACACTTCATTATTGATCCGCAAGTAGGTCTTATTTTCGGGGGAGGCCTTATATTTATAGGGAACCTGTCAGGTCCAATATGCACCCAGAGCAACGAGCAGTTCTGGGTTTATATTGCTAATCTTGGCCTAACCGTCCCTGTATACACTAGCATAGATAAAGGGATCTATAGAAAAAGTATTTCTAAAGATCTTACATCGTATGCTAATGAGCGCAGGGATTACCGTAGTCCCCTGGGCATTAGATACCCTCGCCAGTCGCCTCCATTAGCACGTTACTACGCCCCTGTGGGTGTGCTAACATTGCTAATGAATACGCAGCATCACAGGATGATGCCACTCACCTCTCTGCCGCCATCGTGTCCGCTGGGCGATTTCGGCTTAGTGCGCATGATCCTGGAATTTGGGTCTTGCGCACTACTTCAGTTTGAAGCCAGGACGTGTACACCCGGCTTCATAGTGCACAAGATCCAAACTCTGGGGTCATGCGCAGTGAGCCGAAATCCCCCGTCGGATGTGATGGCGGCGGAGAGGTGAGTGAGATCATCCTGTGACGCTGTGCATTCATTAGCATGCCCACAGGGGTGTACTAACATGCTAATGAGGGGCGACTGGCCAGAGAAACTAACGCCCAGGGGACTAGTCCCCGCGCTCATTAGCATATGGTAAAAGATCTTTAGAAATACTTTTTCTAAAGATCTCTTTATCTATGCGAGTATATACAGGGACAGTTAGGCAGGGATTAGCAATATGCACCCAGAGCTGCTCGTGGTCCTGGGTGCATATTGGCACCTGACAGGTTCCCTTTAAGCCTTCGTGAAAACTCCTGCTAGGCCTTATTTTCAGGGGGAGTCTTATTTTTGGGGAAACATGGCAGAAGATCTGGGCTCAGTTCTCCAAGATGTTTGGTATGTTTCCTGCCGAGTTTCTTCACAATTTGTGTGCAAGTGACTGAGAATTAATGAAGGCAAAGTGCGGTCACCAAATACTGATTTTTATTTTTATTTTTTTCGTCCTCTTAAATATCTTCATTTCCTTTTGTAAAACTATTTTTATTTTTTATTTTTTTTTTTTAAATCATTCTTTGCAGCATTTTTTTTTTTTTTTTTTACAAACCTGCCTAAAACTTTTGTACAGTGATGTAAATTTGCAGTTTGCAGCTCTCATGCTTGATGTGGCCCTAATGTGCTGACCCCCCCCCCCCCTCAGCAAACCGCTGATGGTGCCGGTCTTGCCTGTAACTTCCTTTTGGCCTCATTCAATCATTTAGGCTATGTTCACACACTGCGTTTTTTACCTGCGTTTTTGGTCCGTTTTTGCTGCAGAAATTTCTTGAGAAACTCTTGTAACCTTTCTGCAGACATTCCCCAGCAAAACCTATGGCAAAAAAAATTAGCTGTGCGCACACTGCGTTTTTTTCTTAAGAAAATTCTTTCAGTAGATTTTCTTAAGAAAAGGAATGAGCAGTCACTTCTTTTCTGCAGCTAACTGCGTTTGTTACCATAGATAATGGCACAATAACGCAGGGAGCAACCAGCGGTAAAAACGCACCAAAAACGCAGGTGCACTAATCCTTCACTCTTCAGAAATTTCTTAAGAAAAATCATTTTTCTAGTGTGAACATAGCCTTAGTATTTTTATTCAGTATTTCATCAGTAATTTGCCGAAATCAGGAGTGTCTCCAAAACACAGAACAGATGTCAATCTTTCGGCTACAGTTTTTCTCCGTAGGGTCCACTCCTGGCTTTGGTAAACAAACCCCGATACAAAAGTGTTGACGTGTGAATGAGGCTTTGGATATACTGGCTTCCAATTTTATTGCTGGAGGAAAACTTTGGAGAAATCCCATGAGCCAGGGACCCAATGCACTGGGGAACAGTTTGCATTTATTTACATAGACTCACTGTGTACATTGTCTGGTTATCTTATGTGTGCAACGTTATGGTCATTGGATCAAAGGATCTTGGGGAAAATGCTGTTTCGTCTGGCTGTAATGTTTCCATCCAGTTTCTTCTTTTTTTCTGGCAGAGAATCTTGGGAGTTGTAGTTTCTCAACTTTTATCATGCATTGTACTACAGTAACCCTGCTCCTAACTTGACACCTGTTGGGTCACCTAAATGATAGATTGCCAAAATTTTACCTGTAGAGCTAGAATCCAGCAATTCCTGCCGGCACCCTCCACTTGCCAGGAACCATTCCTGCAAGGCTCCTTCTAATGAATTCACACCCTAAGGGTAAGTTCACACAGTGCGTTTTTTGCGGCGTTTTTGCGCAGTTTTCGGGTGCGTTTTTGCTCAGAAAACTGCATGACTTTGCTTCCCCAGCAAAGTCTATAAGTTTTCATTTTTGCTGTCTGCACACAGCGGTTTTTTTTCAGCTGCGTTTTTGTGGTGCCACAAAAACGCAGCATGTCAATTATTCCCACGTTTTTCACTGCGCTTTTCATCCATTGAGTGCAATGGGATGTTGAAAGACGCAATGAGAAACGCAAATAGCTGCGTTTTGGTGCGTTTCTAAGACCAAAAACGCAGCTATAAACGCAGGAGGTGGGTAGTAAAGTGACATGTACAGGAAGAGGATTCCTTCTGTCAGTAAATACAGAAGCGTGAATCCTCCCGGTACCGTCACCGCCGCTTCCACCTCCAGTCCTGTGCATGTATGCTGCCGTGCGGCGCCATGTCTGGGTGGGAGGTGGAAGCGGCTGCGAAAACAAAAGTGAACAGTAGAAAAAAAAAAAAATTATACTCACCTGTCTGCAGCCTCCCGGTGCCATGCCCGCTCCCAGATCCTCCTCCCGGTCCCGCCGCTCCGGGTGTGTGCAGTCTCCCCGGGTACGTATGCCTGCAGGATGCAGGACCTGGCGACGGATCACCTGATGCAGTCACCTGACGCATCAGCTGATCGTAAGTCTCGGGCTGACGCCGGCGCCCAGCCGGTTATCAGCGGATGCGTTAGGAGACTTCATCCCTGATTACCGGCAGCTGCTGCAGCGATCGGACAGGATCAGACTCCCGCCCCATCGCTCCAGGAGCTGCCGGTAATCAGCACATAAGTGAGTATTTTTTTTTTTTTTTTTTTTTTGCACTGATGCATCAGCTGATTGTATAATCGGCTTTTATACAATCAGCTGATGTGTGATGTGCTTCAGGCACTTGATCCTGACACATCATCTGATCGCTTTGACTTCCAGCAAACCGATCGGATGATATTAGATCCGGATTGGACGGCGCGGGACCCTTGACCCAGGATTACTGCGGAGGGGGGGTTCTTTATTTCAATAAAGATGGAGTCACTAATTGTGTTGTGTTTTATTTCTAATAAAAATATTTTTCTGTGTGTTGTTTTTTTTTTTTATCTTTACTAGAAATTCATGGTGGCCATGTCTAATATTGGCGTGACACCATGAATTTCGGGCTTAGGGCCAGCTATACAGCTAGCCCTAACCCCATTATTACCCAGCGAGCCACCCGGCATCAGGGCAGCTGGAAGAGTTGGATACAGCGCCAGAAGATGGCGCTTCTATGAAAGCGCCATTTTCTGGGGTGGCTGCGGGACTGCAATTCACAGCGGGGGTGCCCAGAAAGCATGGGCACCCTGCACTGTGGATTCCAATCCCCAGCTGCCTAGTTGTACCCGGCTGGACTCAAAAATTGGGCGAAGCTCACGTCATTTTTTTTTTTTTAATTATTTCATGAAATAATTAAAAAAAAAAAAGGTCTTCCCTATATTTTTGGTTCCCAGCCGGGTACAAATAGGCAGCTGGGGGTTAGGGGCAGCCCGTACCTGCCTGCTGTACCCGGCTAGCATACAAAAATATGGCGAAGCCCACATCATTTTTTTTGTTTGGGGGGGGGGGGGGGGCAAAGAAATCCTGCATACAGTCCTGGAAGGAGGATGCTGAGCCTTGTAGTTCGACAACTGCTGTCTGCTCTCCTGCATACACTATTGGATGGAGGATGCTGAGCCTTGTAGTTCGACAGCTGCTGTCTGCTCTCCTGCATACACTATTGGATGGAGGATGCTGAGCCTTGTAGGTCTGCTCCCCCTGACTCTCCCTCAAGTATACAGTCCTGGATGGAGCATGCTGAGCCTTGTAGTTCTGCAGCTGCTGTCTGCTCTCCGGATGGAGTATGCTGAGCCTTGTAGTTCTGCAGCTGTCTGCTCTTCTGCATACACTAGTGGAGAATGAAGAACACATTGAAGAAGGAAATGACATCAGACCTTTTTTTTTTGTTCACTGATAAAAAACGCATAAAGACACAGTGAGCAAAAACGCAGCAAAACGCAGCAAAAAAACGCACCAAATCGCGGCAAAACGCGTGCGTTTTTTTGACGCGGGTGCGTTTTTGTGCGGTTTTTGCCGCAAAAAACGCAGCGTCAAAAAAACGGTGTGTGAACCTAGCCTAAGGGTTCAGTTCCACTTCCGATTTTCATCTGCGATCTGATAAACATCAGACTGCACTTGCACCAGTGCAAAACTATGGGATAGCGTCCATCTGCGATTGATTTCTCATGCGGAATGAATCGCAGCATGCTGCGTTTGGCAGCGAGTCTCAACTCACACACCCCGATACAAGTCTAAGGGAGCGTGTGAAACATCGCACTGCACTCACATGTAATCCGAGGGCAGTGCGATATACAAAGACACAGGCAGCGGAGGAGATGGGGAGAAAGTGCTCCCCTCAGCTGGGATACGATCGCAAGATCACATCAGTCGCATGACCCTCGGCTGACGCTCCCAGCAGAGGATCAGTGGCATAGCTCTTCCGATGCTCATGCATGGGAAGTTGTACGAAGTGGAAAAGTACCCGATTCTGCGGCGCGGATCTCTCTTTGCAGAGAGGGAAATGTTTGGCGTATTTGACATTCTATGGTTAAGAAATCTTGCTGCATGCAATGAACTACAATTTTGTTTGTGGAACACATACAGTTGAAACGAGTAGCTTCCCTCCGCTCTCTAAAGACACATCTGCAGGTTTTTCCCTCTGCTCTCTATACAGACACATCTGCAGGTTTTTCCCTCTGCTCTCTATGCAGACACACCTGCAGGTTTTTCCCTCTGCTCTCTATGCAGACACACCTGCAGGTTTTTCCCTCTGCTCTCTATACAGACACATCTGCAGGTTTTTCCCTCCGCTCTCTATACAGACACATCTGCAGGTTTTTCCCTCCGCTCTCTATACAGACACATCTGCAGGTTTTTCCCTCCGCTCTCTATACAGACACATCTGCAGGTTTTTCCCTCCGCTCTCTATACAGACACATCTGCAGGTTTTTCCCTCTGCTCTGTATATAGACACATCAGCAGGTTTTTCCCTCCGCTCTCTATACAGACACATCAGCAGGTTTTTCCCTCCGCTCTCTATACAGACACATCGGCAGGTTTTTCCCTCAGCTCTCTATACAGACACATCTGCAGGTTTTTCTCACTATCTGACATGAAATCAGAATAAACTTTTTCCCGTTTTAGTTCAATTAGGAACCAAAATTATTTATATTTGCCAAATGCCAGAATAATGAGAGAGAATGTTTTCAGGCATTTTTATTACTTTCTGCAAAGTCAAAAGTTTCCATCCATGTCATTAGTATTTGGTGGCATTGCCCTTACACTGTGTGACTTGGGTGAAACGTTTTGGATCTCCTTCCATAAGCTTCTCACAATAGTTGGTAGGAATTTGGGCCGATTCCTCCTGACAGATCTGGTGTATCTGAGCCGTGTTTGGAGGTTGCCGCTTGCACTGGCCTTTTCAGCTTTGTCTATAAATTTTCAATAGGATTGAGATCAGGGCATTGTGATGGCCACTCCAAAACATTGACTTTGTTATCCTTTAGCCACTTTGTAACCAGTTTGGCAGTAGCTTCACGTTATTGTCCATTGGGAAGACCCATTTCTGCCCAAGCTGTAAGTTCCTGGCTGATGTCTTGAGATGTTCTTCAGTGTTGCCACATAATCTTCTTTCCTCATGATGCCATTTATTTTGTGACGTGCACCAGTCCCTCCTGCCGCAAAACAAACACACATCATGATACTTCCAACCCTGTGTTTCACAGTTGGGATGGTGTTCTCAGGCTTCAAAGCTTCTCCCTTTTTCCTCCAAATGTAACGATGGTCATTATTTTAGTTTCGTCAGACCACAGGACGTCTCCAAAAATTAAGGTCTTTGTTCCTGTGTGGATTTGCAAACTTTAATCTGGCTTTTGTTTCTTTTGGAGTAATGGCTTCTTCCTGGCAGAGTGGCCTTTCAGCCCATGTTGATACAGTAGTCGTTTCTCTGTGGATAATGATACAATCTTACCAGCTTCCGCCAGCATCTTCATAAGGTCTTTTGCTTTTGTTCTTGGGTTGATATGCACATGTCTGACCAAAGCACGGTCATCTCTGGTACACAGAACCCGTCTCCTTCCTGAGTGGTGTGATGGCTGGACATTCCCATCTTGTTTGTACTTGTGTATAATTGTACAGATGAATGAGGCACCTTCAGGTATCTGGAAATTGCGCCCAAGTATGAGCCAGAATGAATCAAAAGCTTGCAAAGACATGACATCATCATATGGGCTGTCCCATATTGTTTAAAGGCATATTATACGCTTAGTGTATGTAAACTTTTGACTTCGCAAAAAGTAATAAAAATGCCTTAAAAAATTCTCGCATTATTCTGGCATTTGGCAATTATAAATATTTTTGGTTCCTAATTAACCTAAAACGGGAAATGTTTGTTCTGATTTCATGTCAGATAGTGAGAAAAACCTGCAGATGTGTCTATATAGAGAGCGGAGGGAAATGCCTGCAGATGTGTCTGTATAGAGAGCGGAGGGAAATGCCTGCAGATGTGTCTATATAGAGAGCGGAGGGAAAAAAATCTGCAGATGTGTGTGTATATAGAGAGCGGAGGGAAAAACCTGCAGATGTCTGTATAGAGGCCGGAGGGAAAAAGCTGCAGATGTCTGTATAGAGAGCGGAGGGAAATACCTGCAGATGTGTCTTTATAGAGAACGGAGGGATACTTCTGCTTTCAACTGTAGATACGGGCCTTGACATGTAAATTGCACTGAAAATCCACAGCAATTTCAGAATGTGTGAATTCACACGAAGGGTAGGTTAAGGGTATCCTGCCATGTTGCAGATTTGGGTGAAGATTTTCTGCACCAAAACCTGCATCTCTTGGCAGGAAAAACGCTGCAGAAAAAAATGTGTTTTTTTGGGGGTTTTTTTTATGCACTCTAATAGGAAAAACGCTGGGGAAAAATTGCAGAAACAATTGACAAGACAATGTGTGCACATCACTTTAGGATTCTCATAGACTTTGCCGGGATGCGGTTTCCCTTGCAGATTGATTAAAATATGCATGAAAAAAACGCAGCATGTGCACACAGCCTTATGTGATTTTTTTTTTTTTTTTGGTAAAAATTTTACTATGACAAATATACCTCTAAAATCTCTGCAAATTTGAATGCTGATTTTACGTCTCCTGCCATGTCCGTTCTTCCTGCAGATTATCATCTTTTTATTTATTACAAATATCATCACTTACTAAGATTGAACTAGAGCTTTTAAGTCAATATATAAAAATATAAAAATTATGTTAAACTGTATATAGATACTTTTTTGTTTTTGTTATTTATAAATATGTGACAGCTCCAGTAGACAGACCCCAAATGATCAGTACGTTATCACCTACCTTATGGATCGTAGATAACTTTCATTTTGCAGAATTACCCTTTAAGGAGCTGGAATGCATTCTGGAAAAATGCACGAGTACCCCATTAAGGCTGGTTTCACACTACGTTTATTTAAACTAGACTGGGAGCCAGCTTCTGACAGCTGCAGACGCTGGTAACCAAGGTAAACATCGGGCTTGGATACCCGATATTTATCTTGGTTACGAGTGTCTGCAGCTGCTAGGAGCAGGGCTGCCTGCACGCGTAACCAACGTAAACATCGGGTAACTAAGAGAAGTGGTTACCCGATATTTACCTTGGTTACGAGTGTCCGCAGCTCTCAGGTGGGAGAGAGAGGGAGGGGAGGAAGGGGGAAAGACAGAGATAGAGAGAGGGTGAGGGAGGAGGAGAGAGAGACAGATCACGCGAGACTGGTTCTGTGCATGCTCAGTAGAGCAAGCAGGATCCTGCCTATCAGCACGCCAGCGTTCACCTGCGTTTGCGTGCTGTTTAGTCAGGATCCGGTGACATGCAGTATTTGGACGCAGGTCAAAAACGCTACAAGTAGCGTTTTTGAAAGATGTTAAAAAACTGCAAGTCGCTGGATCCTCACTATAACGCACGCAAACGCAGGTGAGCGCATGTTAACGCGAGTCCATTGCAAATGCATTGAAGTGAAAACGCATTTGCACTGGATCCGTTTTTCCGCTAAAAAAACGTTATGGACGGATGTTAAGTAAACGTAGTGTGAAACCAGCCTAACTTCTATTACATTAAGGTGCTCTAATCGAGCCCTTCCTTGTGTCCAACCTGCTAGTTATGAGTACAGAGCATGGTAGTGCCCGCTCATCACTAGTTACGAGTACCGAGCACCCGAGCATGGTAGTGCTCACTCATCACTAGTTACCAGTACTGAGCTCTCCTGAGCATGGTAGTGCCCACTCATCACTAGTTACGAGTACTGAGCACCCGAGCATGGTAGTGCCCGCTCATCACTAGTTACGAGTACAGAGCACCGAGCATGGTAGTGCCTGCTCATCACTAGTTACGAGTACTGAGCACCTGAGCATGGTAGTGCTCGCTCATCACTAGTTACGAGTACTGGGCACCCGAGCATGGTAGTGCCCGCTCATCACTAGTTACCAGTACGGAGCTCTCCTGAGCATGGTAGTGCCTGCTCATCACTAGTTACCAGTACTGAGCTCTCCTGAGCATGGTAGTGCCCACTCATCACTAGTTACGAGTACAGAGCACCTGAGCATGTTAGTGCTCGCTCATCACTAGTTACGAGTACTGAGCACCTGAGCATGGTAGTGCTCGCTCATCACTAGTTACGAGTACTGAGCACCTGAGCATGGTAGTGCCCACTCATCACTAGTTACGAGTACAGAGCACCTGAGCATGGTAGTGCTCGCTCATCACTAGTTACGAGTACTGAGCACCTGAGCATGGTAGTGCCCGCTCATCACTAGTTGTGACTACTTCTGATTTGTCCTAATAAATATTTGAACTTACAATTTTTGCTCCCGTTTACTCCCCATCACTCAGCTTTCAGTTTTGCATTCCCAGTAGGATTAACAGAGGAATTGCACAACGTAAAGTTCTAAAAAATGTTTTTCAAGAATTTTTATCTAAATAACTACAGAAACTGAACGATCCGACGAGATGACAGACCCTGTATAGACCGATCTTGTCCCTTTAATATTTGTTTTTCTTTTATTGTCTCGTTTATGATGAACCTTACTTTCCAGCAAAACATGTGGGTCGTAGATGGCACACTTCTGCGTTTTGCCTCGGGACTCTTTAATTTTTGATTTGTGCTTTCTAGGATTCTGCTTTTCGGTTTTCCTTATCTGACTGCCGGTTCTGCCGTCGCCTCGTAACGAAACTTACTGGCAATAATGCCCTATGGCTTCAGTATCCGCACATCCATCAATCAAGAGCAGAGGATGCCGGCGAGGGTCGGTGTTGCTTGTGGTTCCCTTCATTATTTGTAGCCTAGTTTTGATATGCGCTCATTATTGTGCCGTGTTTTCTCATTTCATCCTTTAGGAAACCAATTTTAAAAATATATATATTTAGCAAATAAAAAGAGGAAAGGATTCCGACGGTGCGTTACACAGCATGTGTGCGCCGGTTGGCGGTCGTTTAATATTCTGTTTTTACGGTCAGACCTGGCTTCAGATGCAAACCCCGCAATCTGTGAGTGATCCTCCGCCGCACATGGGCAATCATTGTCCTCGGCAGCACTACTCATGTTTACAAAGGACCATGTGCTGCCGAGAATAATATTTTGAGAAAACTAAAACCCAATAAATTGTGGGAAAAAGCTTTGAAAAGTCGTAAAAGGGCTGTGTAAAAAAAAATGGTAACTTTTTTGGCGCTTTTATGGCATTTTCACCCAGCTTGGGGTTTATACGCTAGCCACTGGATTTATTTTAGAGTCATGCTTCCTGTTCGTTACATGAGACTTTTCAGTAGTCTCATTATCGTGCACTGTCCTCGGGTTGGATATTTGTTACGACTAGGGATGATCGAATACCCTAATATTCGCTTCGCCGAATATCCGGCGAATACGTCACCTCTATTTGACTATTCGCTAATATTCGACGCCCAATGTAAGTCTATGGGAAACCAGAATAATTTCACGTTGGACCCAACAGTGACCTGTGGTGACTGAGGAAAAGGCTGAAATGGATGGGAAAAGGCAGAAACCGTACGGGCACAGGCTCTGGCCCGCTCCCTCTGGCCCGCTCCCTCTGGCCCGCTCCCTCTGGCCCGCTCCCTCTGGCCCGCTCCCTCTGGCCCGCTCCCTCTGGCCCGCTCCCTCTGGCCCCCTCCCTCTGGCCCCCTCCCTCTGGCCCCCTCCCTCTGGCCCGCTCCCTCTGGCCCGCTCCCTCTGGCCCGCTCCCTCTGGCCCGCTCCCGCCGGACCTGGAGGCTGGAAAACAAGCACCAGGAAGTCAGACATGAAACTGAAAGTATCGGAGCGGTAGTTTTATTCGTCAGATACCGAGTGGTGCAAATAGCCTGTAATCTGTCGGATACCGAATAATGGCGAATACATTCGCTCATCCCTAGTCATGACTTTAAAGAAGTTGCACGGTAAAACCTAATTCTCTTATATCTATAAAGTAGGTGATACTTTTATTGAATGGAGGAGTTCCCGAACGCCAGGACTAGTACCGACGACAGAATGTGCCATTTCTATCCCTGTTCAAATGGCGCGGCCATGCACGTACCTAACCACTGCTCCATTCATGCTCTATGCAACTGCCGATTATTACTTGTTTTTTTCCAGAAATTAATGCCGCTCCATTCTATAACTGGGATTTTAGTTTTGTTTATCGATGGGGGTCCCAGCAGTCGGACCCCACCCATCAGTAAGTTATCACTTGTACTGCGAATAGATATCCTCTTGTTTTGCCTGGACACAGGCTTTGTGCACACGCTGCGGATTTTTACGCAATTTTAATGCGTTTTTTTCCAAAATCTGCCCGCCTCTCCTAAAGCCAGTAAAGTCTAGGATTTCTTAAGTGATGTGCCAACGTTGCTTTTTTTTTTCCTTGAAGATTTGGTGCAGCATGTCAATTGTTGGGGTGTTTTTTTCAGCCATTAACTTCACTAAAAAAAAAACAAAAACGCACCAGAACCGTATGTTTGTTTGTTTTTTTTTTTTTTTTTTTGTGTGTATTTTTCTACCAGAAGGTGCAGTCATACAGTTTAATATTGTATTTGTTCAGCCCGATCTCTGTTCCATCTGGGTTTTCTTTTCTGCCGACTTTTTCTCTCTTTTCAGTTGACTCTGAGCTAGTGGGTGGACACTGGCTGCTATTGTGTATTTTGATTCACAGCATGCACAGAGAGGGATTCCTTAGTTAGCAAACGGAGAGGTAACAGCAGCTGCATGGCAGAAATGATACAGCAATACTGAGCAGTGCAAATGTGAATCCAGCTCTAGTATTGCTCTCTTCCCCTCTCCATAGAGTTTAAGGTGATATAACCTTACCTGTTGTGAACATTTGAATTATATTCCACTTTAGGGCTCCCTCTTGTGGTCAGTGCAGGTAGTGCAGTTGACTTGCTGAATGGGAAACAGACAGCTTAGGAGGATTGGCAATCAGGCCATTGGATTGGGCTTATATAACTGAGTAGTTTCCTCGTGTTCCTTGCCATTGCTCAATGTATCTCCTGTGTGCTAAGGACATTCTGAAACCAGCCTTTTTCTCTTTCTACCAGAACTCCTCTCAGATAAGTTGGTCTTTCTACCTCTGCTTATGGTTTTTACTTTCTTGTTATTTTGCCTGTGTGTAGTTCTTGGAGGAGTTGGATCATTCCCTGCTGGGAGTGTCTGTGTACCTTGCTCCATGTTCTGCTATGTATTGTGTTTTGTCATGCTTGGTACTAAATTCAGTCTCTCCTCTATATCAGTGTTATTCTTGGATCCCAGTAACACCAGAGTACTGATATAGTGGGGGGAGAGCCTGTGTAGGCTCAGTATTTTTCCATATCAGGCGTGCTGGTATTTACTAGGGTTTGTATGTGCTCTTTCCTATCCTTTCCTATGCAGCTAGTTTGGGCCTCATCTTTGCTGAATCTATTCCCTTGCTACGTATTGTTTTCCTATATCACCGTAGTCTTTACATGTGGGGGGCAATCTACATCTCTGGGGACTGCTCCGAGGCAGATTAGCTTTTCTAATATTTCACTCTGTAAGAATATTTAGTTCTCCGGCTGTGTCGAGACGACTAGGTCATCGTAGCCACGTCTACTTCTAGTTGTGTGTCAGTATTAGGTCTGCAGTCTGTTAAGGTTACAGCCACTCTGGTTATTTTTTGGGTTTCCAAGTTTGTCTTTTTTTCTGATCCTCTTCGGTCACTGAATCATAACACTTACCCCTCACAGTGCTGGCAGTTGGATTTGAGCGTTGGGGTTTTTTTTGTTTTGTTTTGGGGTTTTTGTTTTTTTTTTTGTTTGTTTTTTTTTAAATAAAGTGGATGACCAGTTCAGGAGACGGGGAGAAGTGGCTCATAAGTGGAGAAAATAAATAAATACATTTCTGCTAAGATTTATTGCTGAGATATTCATGAATATTTATATAGTGAAAAAGTAAAAATGGCAGCAAATATAAAAGGAAGAAGAAAAAAAAAATGCAGCTCCCCCATGCTGCCAATCGGTATTCTCAGCGGTCACATGCCGTACTTTAGTTGCACCCACTGATTGGCTGTATGTGGGGGGGTTTTTTCGGGGGAGCTGGTAATTCCTTAAATACAGTTTTGATTTATTTTCATCCAAGCATGAGATTCGCATACATGTACGCAGCAAAGGTTTGGAGGGGTTCCCTTTTTGTTTTTTTTGGGTTTTTTTTTTTTTCCTCGATAACCTCCCTGGTTGTGTGCAATCTTGAATTTACAAGATGTTGCCAGAAATAAGGCCTGATCTATAACCTGGTGCACTCGGCAGACAATGAAATCTGCATCTGAGCGGAGCGGCAGCCGGCACATTGTCCTCTGTATTTTAGAGGTGGCGGAGCTGATATTGTAGTTCGGGGTTGCCATGGTAAGATTACGGCTTTCTTATTACTATTGCCGTGCACATTATGGAGCAGAGGAAAATGCGATGTTTATTGATGCACAAAATATGACTGGCCCAGATCCTTCCATCTCCGGCTACAAATCCTAAAATTTGAATATTTCCCCCATCCCCCATGTAACGTAGAAATGCACACCATTCACCTTGCCATAATACTGCCTGAGAGCAGACTAAACCACTGCTATCCTCTCAGTGGCCGGGCGGCATGGTGGCTCAGCGGTTAGCACTGCAGTCTTGTGGTGGCTCAGTGGTTAGCACTGCAGTCTTGCAGCGCTGGGGTCCTGGGTTCGAATCCCACCAAGGACACCATCTGCAAGGAGTTTGTATGTTCTCCTCGTGTTTGCGTGGGTTTCCTCCGGGTTCTCCGGTTTCCTCCCACACTCCAAAGACATACAAATAGGGAATTTTAGATTGTGAGCCCCAATGGGGACAGTGTTCCTGATGTATGTAAAGCGCTGTGGAATATGTTAGCGCTATATAAAAATAAAGATTTATTTTTTTTGTGGCCCTTATTGTTATCTTTTATGCATTTTGCTGTCTGAGAATATATGTAGAATATGAAATAGTGGCCAATTTTTACTCCACTTGTTGTGTTTTTGTTGTTTTGTTTTGGGTTTTTTTTGTTTTTCTTTTTACATTTTTAGGTGTATTGTATGATAAAATGATTAATGTAATTCACTACTACAACTAGTCCCCCAAAAATAAGAACAAACCCCCACTCTGTGATCGGAAACAAAACAATATATATTTTCTGATCCGCAGTGAATGTAACTCTCTGAGCCCGAAATAACGGTCTTGAAGGGTTAATGCTCAGCGCTGCGCCCCATTTCTGCCGTTTGTGGGTGAACGGGGGCATTCATGTTGTTGGGGGAGGGGGGGGGGGGGTTATGTTAATCATCCGGTGGTCAGTAATGCATTATTGGAGCTGTTCTGTTTTTCAGACATTCTTGAAGACCTCGATTTCTTGGAGGCGAATGAAGGTTTTAAGGTTTCGGTTTTGAAGAATACAGGTGGGTTTTCAATAACGACCACGTCTTGCCGGATTTTAAGGCAACAAGGGGTTTTGGAGATTGTATACAGCTATTGTGCACACCTATGTGTCTCCATGGTTACAGACCGTAAACAAATCTTACCTACTAGACCCCGGGCGCTCCTTAATGACCCCCGTTTGCCACCAGTCAGCAGCTTATCGGTTACAGCAGTAATCGGAGGTCATGAGTCCGGTGGGGGGGAACTGACAGCAGCACAGAGGAGCTGCAGGGATTCCAAATCAGACTACACAGGGTTTGTTTGCATTCCGTCGTCATGGAAACATATTGGACTGCAGAGGAGCTGCAGACACAGATCGTCCTGCAGGGCTATCACACTTATATGACTGCCATTTCTTCAGTCCGATCATACGGACTGTCCCTCTGCCGTCCCCTTTGTATGAAATGCCCCCGCCGCTCCATAGACCTCACACAATGACCGCGCCGTGCTCCCGTCTTTACTCCCATCACCAGCTCTTATTTATGTGACCTATTTTTTTTTCCCCCAGCATAATTTCTATAGCAATAAGCAGGATATTTATAGCCGGCTGGTGAATGAGACGGACGGAGTTTTAACCATTTCCCGCTTTGCGTATAGCGGTATAATTTCACACAATGAAATGACGCGGACGTGCGCTTGTTGTCAGGGAGACGTCGCCTTATAGGCTCGCACCATCCTGTCACATTATTACATGTTTTACAGGTTGTTCCTTTCTACACACATTACAGGTTTTTCACCTCCGGGGAAATTGAGTCTTTTTTTTTTTTTTTTTTTTTTTTCTTTTTTTCTTAAATGGATATATTTTGACTTGAAATCGCTTTTGCAATTCAGTTCAGCTTTTACCTGGTCGTTGGTCTCCAAAACATTTAACTTGGATGTGGTCCCTGGTCATAAATCAGCTGAGGGCAACTCAAAGTCAGACCTGTCAGAATGAGCTCACTGATGAATTCTCAGTCAGCCCGTTCTGCAGCCAACTATACAGCACAGCACAGAGGCAAGAAGAGAAAAATCTTTAGTGAAGCCTGGTTACAAAAGTCATTTTTAACCACAAATTCAGTAGGAAAAAAGAAAGTTGTCACCGAATGATGTTGTGTCACCCACTGTGACCTGCTCCAAGGAAACCTCTTCCTCTACATCCTATCAGTGTGACTAGTATGGGAAATTGGGTATCGCCTCGTGTGTCTGAGTCTCAAAGTAACACATTGTATACACCAGAGTTCCCCAACTCCAGTCCTCAAGGCCTACCAACAGTGCATGTTTTTAGGATTTTCTTAGCATTGCATGGGTGTTGGAATGATCACCTGTGCAGGTGATTAACCCCTTCACGACCATGGACGGATCTTTCCGTCATGGATCGTGTCCCGGTAAGCCCCGCCCTCTGCCACGGGCAGGTGGCGTGGATCGGCACACATATCAGCTGTTTTCAACAGCTGACATGTGTGCCTACATGTTCCGAGTGGAATCTCATTCCACCCGGAACATTAACCCCTTAGATCTCGCTGCCAAAGTCTGGCAGCGAGATCTATATGCGCGCAGCCATGTTTTCTACTTACCGCCGCCCCCATCGGAAGTCACGTGAGTGATCACGTGACGTTCGGTGGTTGCCATCGTAGCACAAGGTCATGTGATGACCCTTCTGCTACGAAGTTTCACTTTCCTTTTTCCTCGGCACGAAGCAGAGGAAAAAAAAAAGTGACTATTTCTGCTGTTTACAGCGGTATAGCTGTGATCAGCAGATAGCGATCAGCGATCGGATTGCTGATCGCTATAGCCCCCTAGGGGGACTAGTAAAATAAAATAAAAAAAGTAAAAAAAAAGTTTTAAAAAATTTAAAAAAAAACAAAAACCCTAAAAGTTCATATCACCCCCCCTTTCCCCCCATTGAAAATTAAAGGGTTAAAAAAAAATATACACATATTTGGTATCGCCGCGTTCAGAAATGCCCGATCTATCAAAATATAAAATCAATTAATCTGATTGGTAAACGGCGTAGTGGCAAAAAAATTCCAAACGCCAAAATTACGTTTTTTGGTCGCCGCAAGTTTTACGCAAAATGCAATAACAGGCGATCAAAACGTAGCATCTGCGCAAAAATGCTACCATTAGAAACATCAGCTCGAGACGCAAAAAATAAGCCGTCACTGAGCCATAGATCCCAAAAAATGAGAACTCTACGGGTTTCAGAAAATGGCGCAAAACGTACGCCACTTTTATTGGACAAGCTTGTGAATTTTTTTTTACCCCTTAGATACAAGTAAACCTATACATGTTTGTAGTCTACAAACTCGCACCGACCTCAGGCATCATACCCACACATCAGTTTTACCATATAGTGAACACCGTGAATAAAAGATCCCAAAAACTATTGTGCCATCACACTTTTTTTTCAATTTTTCCACACTTGGAATTTTTTTGCTGCTTTCCAGTACACCATATGGTAAAACGTATGGTTTCATTTAAAAGTACAACTTGTCCCACAAAAAATAAGCCCTCATATGGCAAGATGACGGAAAAATAAAAAAGTTACGGCTCTCGGAAGAAGGGGAGCAAAAAACAAAAACTGAAAGTGCCCCGGGGCTGAAGGGGTTAAATTATCACCTGTGCAATACTAAGGAAACCCTGAAAACATGCACTGTTGGTGGGCCTTGAGGACTGGAGTTGGGGACCTCTGGTATACACAATGCACTCCATGCACTTTCTGCCTTTTGCCCTCCTCCTGCTTCTTGCCTGCCTCTTGGCGGCCCTCCTCCTCCTGCCTCTTGGCGGCCCTCCTCCTCCTGCCTCTTGGCGGCCCTCCTCCTCCTGCCTCTTGGCGGCCCTCCTCCTCCTGCCTCTTGGCGGCCCTCCTCCTCCTGCCTCTTGGCGGCCCTCCTCCTCCTGCCTCTTGGCGGCCCTCCTCCTCCTGCCTCTTGGCGGCCCTCCTCCTCCTGCCTCTTGGCGGCCCTCCTCCTCCTGCCTCTTGGCGGCCCTCCTCCTCCTGCCTCTTGGCCCTCGGCTCTTCTTTCTTTCTGCTTGGACCTGACAGATATGTGACTACAGCAACCAATTGCTGATCGCGATTCCATGCCCATCTTGCTGGAACAAGTAGTGTGGAGACCGGTGGAGTACCCATACAGCCAAGAATGTTTTTAATATTTGTTTTTCAATACTTTAAAGGTCTACTCCCACAATGAGTATTTGTTGATTTTTTATGTTGCAGATTTTCTGCACTAATTAAGTTACATGCGTTTTGTGTTTTTGTTTCAATTACACTTTTTTTTTTTTTTTTGTATGTAATGTTTTAAAATGCACCAACCATCAGGATTTTCCTATAGAGCCTAAAGCCAGTGCTATACTGGCACTATCAGGCTGATTCTATACATACAGTGCTATACTGGCACTATCAGGCTGATTCTTTACATACAGTGCTATACTGGCACTATCAGGCTGATTCTATACATACAGTGCTATACTGGCACTATCAGGCTGATTCTATACATACAGTGCTATACTGGCACTATCAGGCTGATTCTATACATACAGTGCTATACTGGCGCTATCAGGCTGATGCTATACATACCTTTAGTTGTCAGCTCTGATGTATAAGTTTTGAAACACAAGCAAGTAAAGTTTGTAAAATAAACAGCTTTTTGAATGACAGCAGCTGCCAATCAGCTGATAGCTGGGGTGGGTATTCATAGTGATTCCTGCCCCCCCCCACCTGTTGTTCCTCCCCCTATCTGTTATTTATGCTAAATCTACTATGGAATCATTTTACTAAGTGCGAGAAGGACCTGTGCTGATGTCATACCCATGTGACCAGAAGGGGCGGGGCCTCAACCAACATACCACTAAGCAACATTATTTTTCTGTTGGCTGAGGCCCCGCCCCTTCGGGTCACATGGGTATGACATCAGCACAGGTCCTTCTAGCACTTAGTAAAATGATTCCATAGTAGATTTAGCATAAATAACAGATAGGGGGAGGAACAACAGGTGGGGGGGGGGGGGGCAGGAATCACTATGAATACCCACCCCAGCTATTAGCTGATCGGCAGCTGCTGCCACTCAAAAGCTGCTCAATTTATAAACTTTGCTTGCTTGTGTTTCAAACCCTATACATCTGAACTGACCACTAAAGGTATGTATAGAATCAGCCTGATAGTGCCAGTATAGCACTGGCTTTAGGTTATATAGGAAAATTCTGGTGACTGGTGCGCTTTAAATAAAGCTGTTCTGGGTTTTTTTATACTTCCTGGTATTTGGCTGTAGCAAAACTTTACTATTAGTCGCAACATACTTTATTGATTCAAAACTAGATTTTAGTCTATATTTTTTTTAAAAAAAAATGTACTGTATTTTATTTTCACTGTAAAAAAAATTTAAATTTCTTTTTCGCTCCTAATTGGGAGACCCAGACAGTGGTGTATAGCTACTGCCTCTGGAGGCCGCACAAAGAACTACACTCAAAAGTGTAAGGCCCCTCCCCTTCTGGCTATACACCCTCCCGTAGGAGTACGGATTCCTCAGTTTTAGCTTTGTGCGAAGGAGGTCAGACACGCACGCATAGCTCCATTGTTTTTAGTCAGCAGCAGCTGCTGACTATGTCGGATGGAAGAAAAGAGGGCCCATACAGGGCTCCCAGCATGCTCCCTTCTCACCCCACTGTATGTCGGAGGTGTTTGTAAGGTTGAGGTACCCATTGCGGGTACGGCGGCAGGAGCCCACATGCTGATTCCTTCCCCATCCCTTTTTACAGGGCTCTGGGTGAAGTGGGATTTACTGGTCTCCAGGCACTGAGACCGTGCTCCATCTACAGCCCCTGGAGAAGATGCTGGATGGAGCGGAGTACATCAGGGACATGGCCCTGCTTCCTCAAGGTACTCTGTGTCCCCGTGCATTTGGCGCTCACACCGCAGCATGCTGGGTGTTGTAGTGCGCCGGGGGACATCAGCGCTGCGGCGCTTGTGCCATGGCCTCATTCAGCTTCGCTGAAGCAGGCACACTATTGGGACACGGTCGCGCCGGCCGCTGGGACTGCGGCGCGGCTGGCACTTGTGGTGCGCCGGGGACTTCAGCGCGGGCCGCGCTTTTACGGCGGCCGCGCTGATAACTCGAGTCCCCGGCTTTTGCGGCCTGCTTCCGTTCGTTCCCGCCCCCAGACCTGCCAGTCAGGAGAGGGGCGGGACGCTGGTCAGTGCATCAGCGCTGAGGGCTGGAGTCGTTTTTACATACTCCAGCCCTCACAGTAGGCACAGAGGGGACACTGTTTCCCGCACTTTTGTTTAGAAACTCCCACGGACCGCCCCTCTCCACAGACGCTGGCAGCCATTCCTGCTGACACGCTGAGCTGCAGAGGGGAGCCGGGGAGACCCAGACAAGGAATTCTGCGCCTCTTACCCGCTATTCAGCGGGCGGTAAGCAGCCCTCAGGGCTCACCCCCTCTTGTGCCAGTAGTAATCTTAGTATTTTGTTCCTGCAAATACTTTGTACTGCATAGCGCTGGTCGCCCTTTTGGCTATAGACTCTCTCACATTGCAGAGAGCCAACAGCATGTCGTCCATAAAACGCAAGGGTGCCAAGGCACAGACATTATATGCTTCCTGCACCGCATGTGGGACTTTTCTACCGGCAGGCTCCACTGACCCCCATTGTGTGCAGTGCTCGGCCCCTGCGGCGCTTGCACAGTCGGGACCTCTGCTGGACGTGACCCAGGGTGTACCACCTGTGAATGCTGTCCAGGTGACAGGAACTGAGTTTGCAGCTTTTGCTGACAGAATGTCTCTCACTATGTCACAAATTCTTGACACATTGCGAGCTAGGCCTGTACTTCAGGCCACGGACACTGTGCAATCATTGCCCCCTGGTCCCCCTCAGCTGAATTACCTCCAAGCTCCGGGACGGGCACATACACCTCAGGGTGAAGACTCTGACTCGGACGATGGCCCCGGGCAGCCTAAGCGGGCTCGCTATGAGGGACCTTCACATTCATCTCAATGGTCAGGATCCCAGCGAGATGAATCTATGGGTGATGAGGCGGACGTAACTGATCAAGATTCTGATCCTGGGACCGCTCTCAATCTAGATACACTAGATGGTGACGCCATAGTTAATGATCTTGTAGCGTCCATCAATAAGATGTTAAATATTTCCCCACCAGCTACTCTTGTAGAGGAGTCAGCTTCGCAGCACGAGAGAATCCATTTCAGATATCCTAAGCGTACATTAAGCACTTTTCTGGACCACGCTGACTTTAGGGACGCAATCCAGAAACCCCACGCTTATCCGGAAAGGCGTTTTTCTAAACGGCTTAAAGATACACGCTATCCTTTTCCCCCTGAGGTGGTCAAGGGTTGGACCCAGTGTCCAAAAGTGGATCCTCCAATTTCCAGGCTTGCAGCTAGATCTTTGGTTGCAGTTGAAGATGGAGCGGCACTTAAAGATGCCACTGACAGGCAGATGGAGCTCTGGCTGAAATCCATCTATGAAGCGATTGGAGCGTCGTTAGCGCCATCTTTTGCTGCCGTATGGGCACTCCAAGCTATCTCAGCCGGGCTTGTGCAAGTCGACTCAGTCACACGTGCATTTGCCCCGCAGGTAGCACCATTGACCTCGCAAATGGCGGCATTCGCGTCGTACGCAATTAATGCTGTTCTTGACGCTACAAGCCGCACGGCAGTGGCGTCAGCCAACTCCGTTGTTTTGCGTAGGGCCCTGTGGTTGAGACATTGGAAAGCAGATTCTCATTCCAAGAAGTGCTTAACCAATTTGCCTTTTTCTCGTGACCGATTGTTTGGAGAGCGTTTGGATGAAATCATCAAACACTCCAAGGGTAAGGACTCATCCTTACCGCAACACAGACAAAACAAACCCCAACAGAGCAAGGGTCAGTCTGGTTATCGGTCCTTTCGAGGACCGGGCAGGTCCCAATTCGCCTCGTCAAAAAAGACTCAAAAAGACCAGAGACGCTCAGATTCTTGGAGGTCTCAGTCACGCCCAAAAAGGACAGCCGGAGGAACCGTTGCCAAAACGGCGTCCTCCTGACTTGCAGTCTCCGATTCCCACACCCTCGGTCGGTGGGAGGCTTTCCCACTTTGGCGACATTTGGCTGTCACGCGTCAAAGACCGTTGGGTGAGGGATATTCTGTCTCACGGGTACAGGATAGAGTTCAGTTCTCGTCCGCCAACTCGTTTCTTCAGAACTTCTCCACCACCAGACCGAGCCGATGCTCTGTTGCAGGCGGTGGCCGCTCTAAAGGCGGAAGGAGTGGTGACCTCCGTCCCTCTGCAGGAACAAGGTCACGGTTTTTACTCCAATCTGTTTGTGGTCCCAAAAAAGGACGGATCGTATCGACCCGTCCTGGATCTAAAGTTGCTCAACAGACACGTTAAAGTCAGGAGGTTCCGGATGGAATCCCTACGCTCCGTCATAGCCTCAATGTCTCAAGGAGATTTTCTAGCATCAATAGATATCAAAGATGCGTATCTCCACGTGCCGATTGCGCCAGAGCATCAGCGTTTCCTACGCTTCGTCATACACGACGAACACCTGCAGTTCGTAGCGTTACCTTTCGGTCTGGCAACAGCCCCCCGGGTCTTCACCAAAGTCATGGCAGCAGTAGTAGCTGTTCTGCACTCGCAAGGTCACTCGGTCATCCCGTATCTAGACGACCTGCTTATAAAGGCACCCTCTCAAGAGGCATGCCAACACAGTCTGAAGGTGGCACTAGACACTCTCCAGAGTTTCGGGTGGATTATCAACTTTCCAAAGTCTCATCTCACCCCGACCCAATCTCTGACTTATCTTGGCATGGAGTTTCATACTCTCTCAGCGATAGTGAAGCTTCCACTGGACAAGCAGTGTTCGCTACGGACAGGAGTACAATCTCTCCTTCAGAGCCAGTCGCACTCACTGAGGCGCCTCATGCATTTCCTAGGGAAGATGGTAGCAGCAATGGAGGCGGTCCCGTTCGCGCAGTTTCATCTGCGCCCTCTACAATGGGACATTCTACGCCAATGGGATGGGAAATCGACGTCCCTCGACAGGACTGTCTCCCTCTCTCAGACGGCCAAGGACTCTCTGAGTTGGTGGCTTCTCCCCACCTCATTGTCACAGGGAAAGTCGTTCCTTCCCCCGTCCTGGGCAGTGGTCACGACGGATGCGAGCCTATCAGGGTGGGGAGCGGTGTTTCTCCACCACAGGGCTCAGGGGACGTGGACTCAGGAAGAGTCCACTCTGCAGATCAATGTTCTGGAAATCAGAGCAATCTATCTTGCTCTGCGAGCCTTCCAACAATGGCTGGAAGGCAAGCAGATTCGGATTCAGTCGGACAATTCCACGGCGGTGGCGTACATCAACCACCAAGGGGGAACACGCAGTCGCCAAGCCTTTCAGGAAGTCCGGCGGATTTTGACGTGGGTGGAAAGCAGAGCGTCCACCATATCCGCAGTTCACATCCCAGGCGTGGAAAACTGGGAAGCAGACTTTCTCAGTCGCCAGGGCATGGACGCAGGAGAATGGTCCCTTCACCCGGACGTGTTTCAGCAGATCTGTTGCCGCTGGGGGACGCCGGACGTCGATCTGATGGCGTCACGGCACAACAACAAGGTCCCAGTTTTCATGGCACGGTCTCACGATCACCGAGCGCTGGCGGCAGACGCCTTGGTTCAGGATTGGTCGCAATTCCGACTCCCCTATGTGTTCCCACCTCTAGCATTGTTACCCAGAGTTCTCCGGAAAATCAGGTCCGACTGCCATCGAGCCATTCTCGTCGCTCCAGACTGGCCAAGAAGGTCGTGGTACCCGGATCTGTGGCATCTCACGGTAGGCCAACCGTGGGCACTACCAGACCGTCCAGATTTGCTGTCTCAAGGGCCGTTTTTCCATCTGAATTCTGCGGCCCTGAACCTGACTGTGTGGCCATTGAGTCCTGGATCCTAGCGGCCTCAGGTTTATCTCATGAAGTTGTTGCCACAATGAGACAGGCTAGAAAACCATCCTCAGCTAAGATCTATCACAGGACGTGGAAGATATTCTTAGCTTGGTGCTTGGCTCAAGGGTTTTCTCCCTGGCCATTTGCATTGCCAATTTTTCTTTCCTTCCTGCAGTCTGGGTTGGAAAAAGGTTTGTCGCTTAGCTCTCTTAAGGGTCAAGTCTCCGCGCTATCCGTATTCTTTCAGAAGCGCTTGGCACGGCTTTCTAAAGTACGCACGTTTCTCCAAGGAGTTTCTCATATCGTTCCTCCTTACAGACGGCCATTGGAACCCTGGGATCTGAACAAGGTTCTCATTGCTCTCCAGAAGCCGCCTTTCGAGCCTTTGAAAGAGGTTTCCCTTTCTCGGCTTTCACAAAAAGTAGTTTTTCTTGTGGCGGTCACGTCTCTTCGAAGAGTGTCCGAGCTAGCGGCGTTATCTTGCAAATCTCCCTTCCTGGTGTTTCACCAAGACAAGGTAGTACTGCGTCCAATTCCAGAGTTTTCTCCCAAGGTGGTTTCTTCCTTTCATCTTAATCAGGATATCACTTTGCCATCTTTGTGTCCGCATCCAGTTCACCA
The DNA here is from genome assembly GCF_048569485.1 of Anomaloglossus baeobatrachus. Classification (NCBI taxonomy): domain Eukaryota; kingdom Metazoa; phylum Chordata; class Amphibia; order Anura; family Aromobatidae; genus Anomaloglossus; species Anomaloglossus baeobatrachus. Next base: position 32,692,996 of record NC_134359.1, read on the forward strand.
ATTTGAAAAGGGTTTACATCTGTTGGACCTGGTGAGAGCACTCAGGATTTACATTTCTCGCACGGCGTCTCTACGCCGTTCTGATGCGCTCTTTGTCCTAGTCGCTGGTCAGCATAAGGGATCGCAAGCTTCCAAATCCACCCTGGCGCGGTGGATCAATGAACCAATTCTTCACACATACCGTTCTGCTGGGCTTCCGATTCCATCTGGACTGAAGGCCCATTCTACCAGAGCCGTGGGTGCGTCCTGGGCATTGCGGCATCAGGCTACGGCTCAGCAAGTGTGCCAGGCGGCTACCTGGTCGAGTCTGCACACGTTTACCAAACACTATCAAGTGCATACCTACGCTTCGGCAGATGCCAGCCTAGGTAGACAGGTCCTTCAGGCGGCGGTGGCCCACCTGTAGGAAAGGGCTGTCTGACAGCCCGTTCATGTGGTATCTTTTTACCCACCCAGGGACTGCTTTTGGACGTCCCACTGTCTGGGTCTCCCAATTAGGAGCGAAAAAGAAGAAGGGAATTTTGTTTACTTACCGTAAATTCCTTTTCTTCTAGCTCCAATTGGGAGACCCAGCACCCGCCCTATTTGTTCTTAGGGTTTCGTTTTTCGGGTGCACATGTTGTTCATGTTGTTTCTTAAGTTCTCCGATCTTATCGGATTGAATTTGTTTTTTGAAACTGTTATTGGCTTTCCTCCTTCTTGCTTTGGTACTAAAACTGAGGAATCCGTACTCCTACGGGAGGGTGTATAGCCAGAAGGGGAGGGGCCTTACACTTTTGAGTGTAGTTCTTTGTGCGGCCTCCAGAGGCAGTAGCTATACACCACTGTCTGGGTCTCCCAATTGGAGCTAGAAGAAAAGGAATTTACGGTAAGTAAACAAAATTCCCTTCTTTATTTAGTAAAATCTAGTTTTATGTGAACAGTATGGATTTGCATCTTTTCTGATTTCGATCAGATGTATACTATCTGCTCAATTGATGCTATATTCCTATAATTTTAGGTGCCAATTTAAATGTCCTATCTAGTCCATACTTTACTGATGGTTTACAAAAAAAATCTTGCATTGTCTTTTTGTATTTTCTTTTTGCAGGATAAAGCAAGATATTCTCCTTATAGTACTGGTCAATATGGTTAGTCATAATCAATTGATTTATTTTTTTTTATTTTTTTCAGATTAACTAATTGTTTCTGGTTTTTGGCTCAATAAATTTTTACTTTTTTTTTTTTTTTTTTTTTTGTTATATCATGGTATCCTGAGAGCTATATCTTTTTCATTTTTCTTAGCACAGAACTCTATGGGCCATTATTTTATTTATTTACCTTGCATAACAAATTGTAGTTTTCTTTAGGATTCTGTCAACTTCATTTTTTATTTTCATTTTATGAGAAAAGATTTTTATTTTTTTGTTGTTTTTTGGGGGGAGGGGTTCGTTTTTTTTTTTATTTTGCAATGGGCAAGACTAAATTGTATCCCTTTTTGATACTGGTTGTTAGAGACATAATACTAGTGTCTCTTTTTAAGGTATTTTGGGGGGGGGTTGTGGGTTTTTTTTTTTTTTTTCCCAGTGTAAAAAAAAAAAAAAAAAAAAAAAAAAAAGTGTGCAAAACATTTATTTTTATCGTTTTTACAATATTTATTAGAATAATACTAATACTGTGCACTATATCTTTTGATGTTGGGTTTCCTAAAAAGCTTTGCAGTGTTTTTTGTGGCACTAGAGTTTGTCTCCTTCCTCCCTGAAAAGACAATTTTTTTTTTTTGTTTTTTTTTAAAGCTTTTTTTTTTTTTTCCTTACTGCACATTACTGGTTTCAAGCTATGTGCACTGCACATACTGCATTTTTATGCATTTTTGGTGCAGTTTTGTCACAAATCTGCATGTCTATCTTTATGCCAGTAAAGTCCCATGAGAATTCTGCAGGGTTGTGCGCGCATTGCTTATATTTTCCCTGCAGATTTGGTGCAGAAAATAATCTGCAACGTGTCAATTCTTGGTGCGTTTTTGCCTCCCATGTTCAGCCCTTCAAGCCATTGACTTCATTATGAAAAATGCATAGCGTTTTTTGGTGCTTTTTTTTTTTTCTGCCAGAAGATGCAGATTTGGTGCAGAAAATACGCAGCGTGCGAATACTGAAAATCAGTCAGCGAGCTCATTCTCTGGGGGAATTTGTAACTTTTATCCGTCTTTTACGGAGTTCCTTATGTTCTGATTTATGACCACAGAACCGAAAATTCTTGTGGTCATAAATCAGATGGAGGCTCGTAAAAGCTGTACAGCTCGCCCATTAAGCTCACTGACAGTTTATCGGTTAACTCATTTTGCAGCCAGCGATAACCAGTGCAACACAGAGTAAGCAAATGATACAAAAACTATTTTTAGCCAAAATTATATAGAGGAAAATCAAATTTCCCGCCAAGGTGTCCTTACCCTTTTAAAGACTTAGTTTCCTGCCTATTGGTACTGATGTTTTTTCTCCTTTTCTCCTTTTGCAGGACTAAAGCACTTAATTTGTGACATCATGAAGGCCCCCGGGAAGAATTGCAATATTTTGGCTACAGGTTGGAAAATAAAGAAAAAGCAGAGAAGATGCGATCCCTAAGCGCGTGACTCCACCAGACGTCTCCATCCTGCTGCGCTCGGCCGGACGAGGATGAAATGTTCCTTACACCCGGGTATCTCTTATCCTACCGGCTCCAGCGCATGGATGGACTGCACCGTTTCATAGCGGGGGGAGACTTTTGCCTTCTCAGAGGTTTCTGCTCCTGGAGGAGCGATGTGGGATATCTTACAGAAATGGCTTACGGGAGCAACGACCGATTCTTCTGACTTGCCCTGAACGTTACGTAACCAAATGCACTTTGTGCGGTTTACACAGCTGTGCAGGATCGGTCCTCTCGGAGTCATGAGTACACACGCCGTATTGCAGACCTCTTCTTATTGATATCTTTTCTTAATCACTGTAAGAAAATGAATGGTGGAAAGGTATGTGATGGAGGAGACTGTGACGGCACCCCCCTATCGGTGCAGGTTCCTGTGGGCTGGCAACGACGAGTGGACCAAAGCGGCGTTCTCTACATTAGGTGAGTGCATACAGTCAGTGCGTCCTGGACCCCTTCATCTGGCAGTTATCACTTATCCCACTGGAGTTTCCCTAAGTTACATGTTGACCACAATTATTGAATTTTCCGTTATAACTAGGGATGATCGAATACCCTAATATTCGCTGCGCCGAATATTTAGCGAATACGTCACCGCTATTTGACTATTCGCGAATATTCGACGCCCAATGTAAGTCTATGGGAAACCAGAATAATTTCACGTTGGACCTAATGGTGAGCTGTGATGACTGAGGAAGAGGCTGAAACAGTACGGGCACAGTCTCTTTTTTTTTTTTTTTTTTTTTTTTTTTTCTCTTTTCTCCTTTTTTTCTCTTTTTTCCTCCCTCTCTTTTTCTCTCCTCCCTCTCTTTTTCTCTCCTCCCTCTCTTTTTCTCTCCTCCCTCTCTTTTTCTCTCCTCCCTCTCTTTTTCTCTCCTCCCTCTCTTTTTCTCTCCTCCCTCTCTTTTTCTCTCCTCCCTCTCTTTTTCTCTCCTCCCTCTCTTTTTCTCTCCTCCCTCTCTTTTTCTCTCCTCCCTCTTTTTCTCTCCTCCCTCTCTTTTTCTCCTCCCTCTCTTTTTCTCCTCCCTCTCTTTTTCTCCTCCCTCTCTTTTTCTCCTCCTTCTCTTTTTCTCCTCCTCCTTCTCTTTTTCTCCTCCTCCTTCTCTTTTTCTCCTCCTCCTTCTCTTTTTCTCCTCCTCCTTCTCTTTTTCTCCTCCTCCTTCTCTTTTTCTCCTCCTCCTTCTCTTTTTCTCCTCCTCCTTCTCTTTTTCTCCTCCTCCTTCTCTTTTTCTCCTCCTCCTTCTCTTTTTCTCCTCCTTCTCTTTTCCTCCTCCCTTTTTTTTTTTTCCTCCTCCCTCTTTTTATCCTCCTTCTCTTTTTTTTTTCTCATCCCTTTTTTTTTTCTCCTCCCTCTTTTTTTTCTCCTCCCTCTTTTTTTTCTCCTCCCTCTCGGGTTTGGCCAGAGTGCGTGCGGGCACCAAATTTTGCATCTTTTTAAAAAGTCGCAGTTGAATTATGTGAAAACATCAGGAATCGCTAATCTCCAGCCACAGAGCGGAAAACCGAAAAAAAAAAAAATCCCCTGGTGAGCATATAGAAACTAGAGTTCAAATAGAATAATGACTTGGGTGCAAAAAAAGCACAAAACCGGATGAAAAAACAAGCGTAAGGCAATGATGAAGGGCTGTAGTGTTTCTGCTGTAGAAGACACAGCAGGATGTTGCTTACATTTTTAGTTTTCTGTAGTATTTTCTGTATTAGCCCATGTCCGTCCTGTCCACTTTATGGGTCAGTGCACACAATGCCTTTTTTTTTCCCCTGCATTTTAAAATGCATGAAAAATATGCAAAGAAATTATATTTTCTTCGGCGCTCCATTGGGAGACCCAGACGATTGGGGTGTATAGCTACTGCCTCCGGAGGCCACACAAAGCATTACACTAAAAAGTGTAAGGCCCCTCCCCTTCTGGCTATACACCCCCAGTGGGATCACTGGCTCACCAGTTTTCTGCTTTGTGCGAAGGAGGTCAGACATCCACGCATAGCTCCACTGTTTAGTCAGCAGTAGCTGCTGACTATATCGGATGGAAGAAAAGAGGGCCCATATAGGGCCCCCAGCATGCTCCCTTCTCACCCCGCTTGTGGTTTGTAAGGTTGAGGTACCTATTGCTGGTACGGCGGCTGGAGCCCACATGCTGTTTTCCTTCCACATCCCCCTGAGGGGCTCTGAGGAAGTGGGATCTTACCGGCCCCAAAGCCCTGAGGCCGGGCTCCATCCACAGACCCATTGAACCTGCTGGATACGGAGCTGGGTACCGTTCAGGGACATGGCCCTGCACCATTCAGGTACTCTGTGTCCCCGTACACACAGGCACAGCACACTCCAGACTTGCTGGGTGTGCTAGTGCGCCGGGGACAGTAAAGGGTTACAGTCACTGCAGCCTAGCTGAGTGACTTTATGTATGGGGAACTACCGCGCCGGACGCTCCGGGAGCGGCGGCGCGGCTGGGACTTGTAGTGCGCCGGGGACTTAGCGCCGACCGCGCTTTTACGGCGGCGGCGCTTATAAATCCAGTCCCCGGCTTTTGCGGCCTAGCTCCGCTTCGTTCCCGCCCCCACCCTGTCAATCAGGGTAGGGGAGAGACGCTGTACAATCAGCAGCGCCGAGGGCTGGAGCCTTATTTACATGCTCCAGCCCTCTCACTGGACACTGTGGGACGCCGGTTTCCCGCTCTGACTTGGGGGCACGCCCACGGCCCGCCCCTACTCACACGAGCTGGAGAGGACGCCGGCAGCCATTCCTGCAGTCCGAGCTGAGAGATCGGACTCTGGGCAACCAGGCACAGGACTAGGGCGACCACACACCCGCTTATAGGCGGGCGGTAAGCGGCACCTGAAGTGCTGACCCCACTAAATACCGCAGTTGTCCATTTGTATTTTTATGCTTACACTGCATAGGTCGCTATTTTTGGCTATATGCCCTCTTAGATGGCGACACATCAGCAGCAGGAAAGCAGGGGTGCTAAGGCACAGGCTTTCTATGCTGCTTGTATTGCATGTACTGAAGTGTTCATGTGTATTTATGCTTGTATGCTATACACTGCACTGTACGGTCGCTAGTCTGGGCTATTTTCGCCTAGAATGACTAGGCTACAGCAGCAGAAAAGCAGGGGTGCTGAGGCACAGGTTTTTTCTATGCTGCTTGTATTGCAGGGGTTGCAGTGTTCATTTGTACTTATGCTTGTATGCTATACATTGCACTGTATGGTCGATATTCTGGGCTATATTCCCCTAGATGGCTAGTCTACAGCAGCAGAAAAGCAGGGGTGCCAAGGCACAGGCTTTCTATGCTGCTTGTATTGCATGTGCTGCAGTGTTCATTTGTACTTTATGCTTGTATGTTATACATTGCATTGTACGGTCGCCATTCTTGGCTCTATGTCCTAGATGGCTAGTCGGCAGCAGCATATAAGCAACACAGGCTTTCGATGCTGTTTTTACTGCAAGTGATACTGTTGCACGGCACTGAACCCCATTGTGTGCAATGCTCCCCTGGAGCACTTGGTCAGCCGGGGTCTCTACTAGACGTGGCCAAAGGAACCACCTGTCAACCCTGTCCAAGGACAGGGATGGAGTTGCAATGGGATAGAGACTTGCAGTCCGGACAGGCCATGGGCAATCTGGATCATTGCTCCCTGGCCACCCTCATTGGGAATAAAATCGGTGCTCCGGGGGGGGGGTCCCAGGAGGCTCTCTGTATGATGAGGCAGACGTAGCTCATCAGGACTTTGATCCTGACAACGCTCTCAATCCGGATACACCGGATGGTGACGCCATAAGGAATGATCCTATAGCGTCCATCAATGGAATGTTGGATCTTTCTCCCTCAGCTCCCCCAGCGGAGGAGTCAGCTTCACAGCAGGAGAAGTCCCATTTCAGTAGCTCAAACGTATATTGAGTATTTTTCTGGCCACGCTGACTTCAGAGAAGCAGTCCAGGAACACCACGCTTACCAGATAAGCGTTTTCTCCAAACGTATTAAGGATACACGTTATCCTTTTCCCCCTGACGTGGTCAAGCGCGGGACCCAGGGTCCAAAGGTGGATTCTCCAATCTCCAGGCTTGCGGCTAGAGCTATAGTTGCAGTGGAGGGACTTCACTTAAAGATGCCAGACAGATGGACTCTGGTTGAAATCTGTCTATGAGGCTATCGGCGTGTCGGTTGCTCCGGCATTTACAGCCGTATGGGCACCCTAAGCTTTTCAGCTGTTCTTGCACAGCTGGTCTTGAGCATATGTACATTTGTGCCGCAGGGGCGTCCGTAACCTCGCAATGTCTGCATTGCGACTTACCCTATTAATGCTGTCCTGGAAGGACAGTCGAGGTTTCGGTCCTTCCCAAGCTCGGGCAGGTCCCAATTGTCCTCGTCCAAAAGAGCTGAAAAGCCTCAGAGGGGCTCAGTTTCCGGGGGCTCAATCACGCCCAAGGAAGGCAGCCGGAGGAACCGCTACCACGGCGGTCTCCTCATGACTCTCAGCTCTCTCATCTCTCCGCATCCGCGGTTGATAGCAGACTCGCTCGCCTTTGGCGACATTTGGCTGCCACAGGTCACAGACCGGTGGGTGAGGGACATTGTGCCCACGTGCACAGGACAGGGTTCTGTTCTCGTCCTCCGACTCGATTCTTCAGAACGTCCCCACCTCCCCACCGAGCCGATGCTCTTCTGCAGGCAGAAGGAGTGGTAATCCCTGTTCCTCTTCAGGAACAAGACACGGTTTTCCTCCAATCTGGTTGTGGTGCCAAAAAAGGATGGCTCTTTCCGTTCCGTTCTGGACCTAAAACTGCTCAACAAGCACGTGGAGGCCAGGCGGTTCCGGATGAAACCCTCCGCTCCGTCATTGCCTCAATGTCTCAAGGATATTTCCTAGCATCAATAGACATCAAAGATGCTTATCTCCACGTGCCGATTGCTACAGAGCACCAATGTTTTCTACGTTTCGTGATGGGAGACGACCATCTTCAGTTCATAGCTCTGCCATTCGGTCTGGCGACAGCCCCACGGGTGTTCACCAAGGTCATGGCGGCAGTGGTAGCAGTCTTGCACTCACAGGGACACTCTGTGATCCCTTACTTGGACGATCTACTTGTCAAGGCACCCTCTCAAGAGGCATGCCAACTCAGCCTGAATGTTGCGCTGGAGACTCTCCAGACGTTCGGGTGGATCATCGACTTCTCAAAGTCAAACCTGTCACCGACCCAATCACTAACGTATCTTGGCATGGAGTTTCATACCCTCTCAGCGCTAGTGAAGCTTCCGCTGGACAAGCAGCGGTCACTACAGACTGGGGTGCAGACTCTCCGTCAAGGTCAGTCGCACTCCTTAAGACGCCTCATGCACTTCCTCGGGAAGATGGTGGCGGCAATGGAGGCGGTTCCGTTTGCGCAGTTTCATCTGCGTCCTCTTTATTGGGACATTCTCCGCCAATGGGACGGGAAGTCAACATCCCTGAACAGGAAAGTATCCTTTTCACAGAAGGACTCTCTGCAATGGTGGCTTCTTCCCACCTCATTATCACAGGGAAGATCCTTCCTACCACCGTCTTGGGCGGTAGTCACGACAGACGCGAGTCGGTCAGGGTGGGGAGCAGTTTTTCTCCACCACAGGGCTCAGGGTACGTGGACTCAGCAGGAGTCCACCCTTCAGATCCATGTTCTGGAAATCAGAGCAGTGTATCTTGCCCTACTAGCCTTCCAGCAGTGGCTGGAAGGAAAGCAGATCCGAATTCAGTCGGACAACTCCACAGCGGTGGCATACATCAATCACCAAGGAGGGACACGCAGTCGGCAAGCCTTCCAGGAAGTCCGGCGGATTCTGATGTGGGTGGAAGCCACGGCCTCCACCGTATCCGCAGTTCACATCCCCGGCGTAGGAAACTGGGAAGCAGACTTCCTCAGCCGCCAGGGCATGGACGCAGGGGAACGGTCCCTTCACCCGGACGTGTTCAGGAAATCTGTAGCCGCTGGGGAAGGCCGGACGTCGACCTAATGGCGTCCAGGCACAACAACAAGGTCCCAACCTTCATAGCACGGTCTCGCGATCACAGAGCTCTGGCGGCAGACGCCTTAGTGCAAGATTGGTCGCAGTTCCGGCTCCCTTATGTGTTTCCACCTCTGGCACTCTTGCCCAGAGTGCTACGCAAGATCAGATCCGACTGCAGCCGCGTCATACTCGTCGCCCCAGACTGGCCAAGGAGGGCGTGGTATCCGGATCTGTGGCATCTCACGGTCGGCCAACCGTCGGCACTACTAGACCGACCAGACTTACTGTCCCAAGGGCCGTTTTTCCATCGGAATTCTGCGGCCCTGAACCTGACTGTGTGGCCATTGAGTCCTGGATCCTAGGGTCTTCAGGATTATCCCAAGGGGTCGTTGCCACCATGAGACAGGCTAGGAAGCCCACGTCCGCTAAGATCTACCACAGAACGTGGAGGATATTCTTATCCTGGTGCTCTGCTCAGGGAGTGTCTCCCTGGCCTTTTGCATTGCCTACCTTTCTTTCTTTCCTGCAATCTGGGTTAGAAAAAGGTTTGTCGCTCGGCTCCCTTAAAGGGCAAGTCTCGGCGCTATCCGTCTTTTTTTCAAAAGCGTCTAGCACGACTTCCTAAGGTGCGCACGTTCCTGCAGGGGGTTTGTCATATTGTACCCCCGTACAAGCGGCCGTTAGATCCATGGGATCTGAACAGGGTACTAGTTGCCCTCCAGAAGCCGCCCTTCGAGCCTCTGAGGGAGGTTTCACTTTCTAGACTATCACAGAAAGTGGCTTTTCTGGTAGCGATCACATCTCTTCGGAGAGTGTCTGAGCTAGCAGCGCTGTCATCCAAGGCTCCTTTCCTGGTCTTCCACCAGGACAAGGTAGTGCTGCGTCCCATTCAGGAGTTTCTCCCGAAGGTGGTATCCTCTTTTCATCTTAATCAGGATATCTCTTTGCCTTCTTTTTGTCCTCATGCAGTTCATCGGTATGAGAAGAATTTACATTTGTTAGATCTGGTGAGAGCACTCAGAATCTACATTTCCCGCACGGCGCCCCTGCGCCGCTCCGATGCACTCTTTGTCCTTGTCGCTGGTAAGCGCAAAGGGTCGCAGGCTTCCAAAGCCACCCTGGCTCGATGGATCAAAGAACCAATTCTTGAAGCCTACCGTTCTGCTGGGCTTCCGGTTCCATCAGGGCTGAAGGCCCATTCTACCAGAGCCGTGGGTGCGTCCTGGGCATTGCGACACCAGGCTACGGCTCAACAGGTGTGCCAGGCAGCTACCTGGTCGAGTCTGCACACTTTCACCAAACATTATCAGGTGCATACCTATGCTTCGGCGGACGCCAGCCTAGGTAGAAGAGTCCTGCAGGCGGCAGTTGCCTCCCCGTAGGGGAGGGCTGTCTTCGCAGCTCTAACATGAGGTATTTCTTTACCCACCCAGGGACAGCTTTTGGACGTCCCAATCGTCTGGGTCTCCAAATGGAGCGCCGAAGAAGAAGGGAATTTTGTTACTTACCGTAAATTCCTTTTCTTCTAGCTCCTATTGGGAGACCCAGCACCCGCCCTGTTGTCCTTCGGGATTTTTGTTTTTTTTCGGGTACACATGTTGTTCATGTTGAACGGTTTTTCAGTTCTCCGATGTTACTCGGAGTGAATTTGTTTAACCAAGTTATTGGCTTTCCTCCTTCTTGCTTTTGCACTAAAACTGGTGAGCCAGTGATCCCACTGGGGGTGTATAGCCAGAAGGGGAGGGGCCTTACACTTTTTAGTGTAATGCTTTGTGTGGCCTCCGGAGGCAGTAGCTATACACCCCAATCGTCTGGGTCTCCCAATAGGAGCTAGAAGAAAAGGAATTTACGGTAAGTAACAAAATTCCCTTCTTTATTATCACAGATTTTATTGAGTTCTCTATTTATGGATATGTTTTGCTTTTTTCAGTTGTTCCTCCTGTTCCTGTGATGTCACATTCCCTTCCTATAGAAAGCTACCATAACTGTGGTTTTGGGGTTTTTTTTTTTTAAGAAATGCATAGAAAATACATCAATAAAATGCATTAACAATTGTACATTGAAAATGAATTCCCCATTAAAGCACACCAAGATTTTCCTATATAACCTAAAGCCACTATCATGCTGATTCAGTACATACCTTTAGTTGTGAGATCGAAATGTATAGGTTTTGAAACACAAGCAAGTAAAGTTTGTAAAATAAGCAGCTGTTTGAATGGCAGCAGCTGCTGAACAGCTGATAGCTGGGGTGGGTATTCATAGTGATTCCCCCCCCCCCCCTATCTGTTATTTATGCTAATTCTATTATAGAATTGTTTTACTAACTGACTAGAAGGACCTGTGCTGACCTCATACCCATGTGACCAGAAGGGGCAGGGCCTCAGCCAACAGGAAAATGTTGCTCCCTGGTATCAATTATGTTGGCTGAGGCCCTGCCCCTTGAGATCACATGGATATGACATCAGCACAGGTCCTTCTAGTCACTTAGCAAAACAATTCTATAATAGAATTGGCATAAATAACAGGGAGGACGGACAGGCTGGGGACGGGAATCACTATTAAAATCTACCCCAGCTAATCGGCAGCTGCTGCCAATCAAAAAGCTGCTCATTTTACAAACTTTACTTTCTTGTGTTTCAAAACCTATACATCCGATCTCCACCACTAAAGCTATGTATAGAATCAGCCTGATAGTGCCAGTATAGCACTGGCTTTAGGGTATATAGGAAAATCCTGGTGATTGGTGCACTTTAAAGTCTATGGAGGGAACAAAAAGTATCTATAACACAAGCCATTAACATTCACATGATATGCGCAAACTCTCTTGCGTTGCTGCTCTGTTACACTGACTTGTTTTTTGTTTTTTTTTTCCTGTGTGCATTGACCCTAAAACAGTCATCTAGTTCAGAAAAACTTTTACAAAACTCTTAAAAATTGCTTAAAAGAACTGAAGTCCTCAGTGGTTGATACCTTTTTAATGGTAACTGAATAGATGGTAATAATAGCAGCTTTCCAGACTACTCAGGTCTCTTCTTCAGGCTCAATATAACACAAAATCTGAAGAGTCACATATTTATACACAACAGGACATAGAATGGGGCAGTAAATAAAACAAGTTATGTGAAGCAGAACTATCACTAAAGACAAAACTCTTAGGAAGTGTGAGATGGCATAACGCAGATTTCTGGGGTCCTACGATTCTTCTGTGCAGTAGGGCACCCTGTGTTTGGTTTATTTTCAGGAGGGGCTTGTTAACCAAGCACGGATTGTTCACTGCAGTCAGTCCCTTTAATTCTTGCACCTAAACGTGTCCAGCCCGGATGTGTTGGATTTGATCGGGTACTTATAGCGTGTACATTGCCTCTACATCTTGTGCAATCAGCTACGTCCTCTTCTTGTCTCCAGCCCCAGCGGATCCCTTCTGTCATGTTTGGACCAGGTCAAAACTTACCTTCTCACGGATGGAACCTGCAAGTGTGGCCTGGAGTGTCCTCTCATCCTGCCCAAGGTATTGTGCGTTGTATTAGCTCGCATTTGTGTCCACGGAGGATTTTTCATACATTTATTATTTGTCTTACTGATTTTATTTATTTTATTTTTTTTTAACTTGCATTGTTCATTTGATCTGTTTTTAGGTGTTTAACTTCGACCCCGGAGCCTCTGTAAAGCAAAGAACCGCAGAGGATGTCAAAGCGGACGAGGACGTGACCAAATTGTGCATCCACAAGCGCAAGATCATCGCCGTGGCCACACTACACCGGAGCATGGAGGCCCCGCACCCTTCACTGGTGTTGACAAGTCCTGGGGGAGGAACCAGTATGTGTAAATTTAGTGCTATAGATTTGGGATAATTTCATTGAAAACCATTATGGAAGAAGTCGCTGCAAAAAATTGCATTCCCTAATTCCTCCTTATTACGCATGTAGTGGTGCATAAGAGTATTAAACTACTTTCTGATCACTTTTTTTTTTCCCGGGTTTTCAGCGCCGCGCCAAACATCTTCTGGCCTAAATACCCTCAAATCAGACCCGGTTAACACAGGGTTTTAGGAGTGAAGCATAAGTCGCTTTCTCGATGATGATGATAATAATAATATAATATATAATACTATAATATATTAAAATATTATATAATAATATTTATTTTATATAGCGCTGTTAATTCCACAGCACTTTACATACAATGGCAACACTGTCCCCATTGGGGCTCACAATCTAGGTTCCCTATGAGTATGTTTTTTGGAGTGTGGGAGGAAACCTGAGTACCCAGAAGAAACCCACGCAAACACGGGGAGAACATACAAACTCCTTGCAGATGATGTCCTTGGTGGGATTTGAACCCAGGACCTCAGAGCTGCAAGACTGCAGTGCTAACCACTGAGCCACTGCAAGACTGCAGTGCTAACCACTGAGCCACTGCAAGACTGCAGTGCTAACCACTGAGCCACTGCAAGACTGCAGTGCTAACCACTGAGCCACTGCAAGACTGCAGTGCTAACCACTGAGCCACTGCAAGACTGCAGTGCTAACCACTGAGCCACTGCAAGACTGCAGTGCTAACCACTGAGCCACTGCAAGACTGCAGTGCTAACCACTGAGCCACTGCAAGACTGCAGTGCTAACCACTGAGCCACTGCAAGACTGCAGTGCTAACCACTGAGCCACTGCAAGACTGCAGTGCTAACCACTGAGCCACTGCAAGACTGCAGTGCTAACCACTGAGCCACTGCAAGACTGCAGTGCTAACCACTGAGCCACTGCAAGACTGCAGTGCTAACCACTGAGCCACTGCAAGACTGCAGTGCTAACCACTGAGCCACTGCAAGACTGCAGTGCTAACCACTGAGCCACTGCAAGACTGCAGTGCTAACCACTGAGCCACTGCAAGACTGCAGTGCTAACCACTGAGCCACTGCAAGACTGCAGTGCTAACCACTGAGCCACTGCAAGACTGCAGTGCTAACCACTGAGCCACTGCAAGACTGCAGTGCTAACCACTGAGCCACTGCAAGACTGCAGTGCTAACCACTGAGCCACTGCAAGACTGCAGTGCTAACCACTGAGCCACTGCAAGACTGCAGTGCTAACCACTGAGCCACTGCAAGACTGCAGCGCTAACCACTGAGCCACTGCAAGACTGCAGCGCTAACCACTGAGCCACTGCAAGACTGCAGCGCTAACCACTGAGCCACTGCAAGACTGCAGCGCTAACCACTGAGCCACTGCAAGACTGCAGCGCTAACCACTGAGCCACTGCAAGACTGCAGCGCTAACCACTGAGCCACTGCAAGACTGCAGCGCTAACCACTGAGCCACTGCAAGACTGCAGCGCTAACCACTGAGCCACTGCAAGACTGCAGCGCTAACCACTGAGCCACTGCAAGACTGCAGCGCTAACCACTGAGCCTTGTTCTGTGTCTCATAGACTTACACTACAAAAGCAGCTACTGCTCCATAGACTAGACACTGTGTCAGCCAGGAAAGCTGAAGAGCGGTGACGTGGTCCAGAAGAGGAACAGCAAAGCTGGGAACAGGGTGCTCCCGCAGTAACAGCCAGTGATGGTGCCAGAACCACCCCTTGCTGATTAACCCTCCAGATGCTGCAATTTGATAGTGATAGCAGCATTTAAGAAGTTGGGGGCGTGTGCTCCCTCTTTTCAGCCTCATCGGCATCCCTGTGATGAAATCACGGGGAGCCAATGGTTGTCAAGGCACCCAGAGGTAAAAAAAAAAAATGAGCACCTGGCGTGCCAGGTATGGTGGGCTATTAGACCCAGCCATAGGCATGGTCTAACAATCATTCTGTCAGTGCAACCTGACAGGTCTCATGTATTGCAATACATGTGCATTGCAATGTATGAAACCAGTGATCAGAAAAATAAAATGTAATGTCCTATAGAGGGACTAGGTAAAAAAAAAAAAGGGAGGTGGAAAAATTGCAAAAATTATTTTGAAAACACAAAAAGAATAAAAAATATTACACCAATAAATAATCTAAAATCAAAAATAATCTAATAAAGTACATACACTTACTAGTGCCGCGTCCATATCTATACGATCTATAAAATTGTTACCACCCACTCGACATGTTAAATCGATGAATGGATCCTTGTCACAGTGCGCTAATTTTATGTTAAGGCTATGTGCCCACGGGACTCTGTACCCGTGGAAACCTGCGGATTTATCTGGATTTTCTAGATAAATCCGCAGGTTTTAGCAAGTACAGACACTCCCCATGTTATCCTATGGGACATGGATAGTGCTGTGTCCATGCTGTGGTATGTGCAGCTGCGGAACATGCTGTGGATGTCCCGCAGCCACATGTAACTGCATGTCAATTATTCCTGTGGAATTACCTGCGGAAATCCCGCCCTCCACTATGGAGATGGAGGCTGGGACTTCCGCAGGAATGTCCGCAGGTTTACCGCAGCTATTTCGCTGGAATCCCGCAGCAATGGATAGCTGCGGATTCCGGGGAGCTGCTGCAGGAAACCTGCGGATATATCCACAGGTGCGAGCTCTCGTGGGCACATAGCCTAACACCGCACTGTGCATTAAGCGGAATCTGTCAGCAGGTTTTTGCTATGTAATCTGAGCAGCATGATGTAGGGGTCAAGACCCTGATTCCAGTGATGTGTCACTTACTGAGCTGTGTGTTGCTATTTCAAGAAAAATCTGTGTTTTATCAGCAGGAGATTATCACTGCCTTTTAGTCCAATCACGCCCCTCAACCTTGATTAGAAGCTGTCTGACATTATACAGTGTATAGCAAAAACTGTAGAAAGAAAGCGCACATAGGGTTTTATCCGATAAAGATTAGGTGCATGGAATAGGACAGGTACTCACCTGCTTCAGTTGTGACAGGCACAATTCCTTGTCAGCACGAAGTGAATGAATACAAAGGTGGTCAGCCGCAGCCCCGATGATGCAACAGGATAGGAAATGGTTAAAAGAAATAGGGTTAAATGCTGCGCTGAAAACCACAAATCAAAGGTATATCGTGAATTCCTTTTTTTTTTATTTTCACAGGTCAACGCGTTTCAAAGGCATCTCCGCCTTCTTCATCAGGACAAAAAACAGGATGCTGTTCCTTTCTGGCTTTTAGTCCTGATGAAGAAGGCTGAGATGCCTTTGAAACGCGTTGACCTGTGAAAATAAAAAAAAAAAAAAGGAATTCACGATATACCTTTTTGATTTGTGGTTTTTAGCGCAGCATTTAACCCGATTTCTTCTAACCATTTCCTATCCCATTATACAGTGTACACTGCCAGTCGGCGGGGTTATACAAGGCTCAGCATTCTGAGCTCTGCTTGATCTGCAGCGGAGAAAACTGTGATTGTATCACAACTGCTGCACCCAGTAAGCAAAGTGATACATCCCTGGAATCAGGGTCTCTGTCAGAACATCATGCTGTTGTCGGATTACATAGCAAAAACCTGCTGATAGATTCCCTTTTGAGAGCTATAAAACAAAAAAAAAGAAATAGCATAGCTGTGACTATAGAATTAAACTGAAGAGGGCGACAAAGGATCAGAGCAATATTATGTCCAAGTGTGGATATAGGGAAATCAACCTGTTCCATTTTGCAGAATTGCTTTATTTTAAAAAAATAAAATAGTCAATGCAATTTTTTGTGTTTTGCACCCTGGCTGGGACCCTGGAGTCTACCCCTGAGAATGGAGCAATGGCTGCACATTTATCTAGAGGACGGCCGCAGATAGGCGAGCGCTTGTTGCACTTAATGCCTTTCTTTGTATTATATACACCACAATATACTTTTTTATTTTATTTTTTTTTTTTCCCCAGATTCTGCTCCTGTCGTGTCCACCCGCACAGCCGCACCACGATCCATAAGAAATAAATCGCTGGAGGGCATTGTGAATTCTGTGCTGCCGGAATGTAAAAATCCTTTTAAGTTGATGGTTAAAGATCATGTTGGGTCTCAGCTGCACGACCTCCATCCTGCATATCCACCACAACGGCTAGGTATTGGCGAGCACGGACAGAAATCGCCGTATCGTGGGGGTCATGGCAACATGACGAGTCCGGCCTCATCCGGATCCCAGATATACAGTGATGGATCTGCGTCTCCGAGGACCGACCCGTTGGGAAGCCCTGATGCGTTTACAAGGAACAATCCCAACTATCATGCTCCCCCCAATTCCAGCCCCATCCATGTGAACAGGACTCCTATATCTCCACAATCCATCATGTTACACGGGTCCCCGGTGCAGCAGTCATGTGCTATGGCCGGAAGGGCAAATTTACCTTTGTCTCCGACGTTTGCTAGTCCAGTGTTAAAGAAAACCATTTGCAATTACCCACCCAACATGGATATGTCACGGGCTATGTTTCATCATAAGCAAACACCGGGTCCTCCACCCCCTCTGCCGCCGCCACCTCTGCCCCCACCTCCTCCACCGCTTTGTGCTCTTCAGAAAAAGCCATTAACATCATCGGAGAAAGATCCACTCGGTATACTCGACCCCATCCCCAGCAAACCAGTTCTCCAAAACCCTGTAATGAACACGACCCCATTTCATCCAAACGTTCACTCTCAGGTACCCGTGATGAATGTAAACATGCCACCTGCCGTCGTTCCTTTGCCAAGTAATCTTCCATTGCCAACCGTCAAACCCGGTCACATGAATCACGGTAATCACATTCAGAGAGTCCAACACCCAGCGTCGACCTCCTTATCCCCGTCACCGGTCACCTCTCCGGTTCACGCAATGCCACCTGGTATGGGAAGGATGGAGGCATCACCCCAAAGATCACGTTCTTCTTCCACATCGTCAGATCATGGAAATTTCATGATGCCGCCGCTCGGTACACAAACTACCTGTGGTGGCCTCAAACTCCCGCCACGTTCTCCACGACACAGCATGGGCTCTCCAAGACCATCCATGCCGTCAAGCCCTTCGACAAAGCCTGATGGACACCACCAGTATAAAGAGATCCATAATCCATTGATAGCTGGAATGAGCAATGTATTAAACCCCCCCAACAATACTGTTTATCCCCCGTCTCCGGCTGGTAGCGCTCCTATTAAGGGGCAGACAGGATTGCTGGGGATGCCTTTAAATCAGATCTTGAACCAGCATAACGCTGCCTCTTTCCCGGCGAGCAGTTTACTTTCAGCAGCAGCCAAAGCACAGCTAGCAAATCAAAATAAACTTGCTGGTAATAATGGCAGTTCCGGATCTGCCGCCAGCTGTGGCAGCAACGAAGGAAATAGCACTTTACCCTCAATGTTCCCCCCGGCCTCCAACGTGCTACTACCACCACCACCCCCGGCGGAGGGGCAGAGCGGCCGGGCGGCTCTGAGAGATAAGTTGATGTCTCAACAGAAGGACTTAAGAAAGAGAAAGCAACCCGCGTCGACAGTCGTCAATCTTCTGAAACCTCCGCCCATGGATAATCCCAACCTCCAAAAAGCAGGAGGTGACGTGATGCGGAAACAAGGGCAAAACTCATTCCCCATGAATTCAATGTCTCAGCTTCTGCAAACCATGAGTTGTCAGAACTCCCACATGAACAGCAATAGCGCCATTCCCGACCCGAACATGAGCCTGCCTTGTCCCGCCAACCAGCTGGGTTACAATGACAACGGCCTGAACTCCGCTAACCTCCATAATTCACTGGCACTGGACATACCCATTAGAGGGGAGGGCGTCCCCTGCCAAAATCCAAACACTAACTTTGTTCATGGCAACAATCCAGTTCCTAATTCTCATCTTGCCGGACTCATCAACCAGATGCAAAGCGGTTACGGGATGTTACCCCATCCGGGGAACCCTTTACATCTCAACCCATCCCAGCCAAGAATGCAGATGTCGTCCTCGATACCAATGATCGCCAACAGCTCGGATGCAGGTATGATCCGCACCTGTGGTTTTTTTTTGTGTTTTGTGAATGTCTGCATGGGGGAAGAGGGGTGATTAGACATTTTACCTTTCTTTGTCGCTCCATTGGGAGACCCAGACAATTGGGTGTATAGCTTCTGCCTCCGGAGGCCACACAAAGTATTACACTTTAAAAATGTAACCCCTCCCCTCTGCCTATACACCCTCCCGTGCATCACGGGCTCCTCAGTTTTATGCTTTGTGTGGAAGGAGGCACACATCCACTCATGCATTCTCAACTTAGTTATGTCGGTTGGAAGAAAAGAGGGCCCCCACGGGGCCCCCGGCATGTTCCCTTCTCACCCCACTATGTCGGCGGTGCTGTTAAGGTTGAGGTACCCATTGCGGGTACAAAGGCCGGAGCCTCATGCCGTTTTCCTTCACCATCCCTTAGTGGCTCTGGGAGAAGTGGGATCCTGACCGGTCATCCATTCACTGGGACTGGGCTCCCTCCGCAGCCCCTGTGGGAATCTGCCGGACAGGAGTCTATTCATCCTCAGGGACCGGGCCCTGCATCTATAAGGTACTCTGTCCCCATGGGGATTGTGCATGGAGCGCCTTCTTCCCGGACGCTGCAGCTGCTGCTGATTTGTGAAGACCGGCGGACTTCCGCGCCGACCGCGCCTGCTTGTCGGCCGCGGTCTTAAATTTAGTCCCCGGCTTCATCGCGGCCTAGTAGCAAAAATCCCGCCCCCGGGCCTGCCTGTCAGGGGTAAGGGCGGGACGGCCGGCCTGAAGTCGGCTGTGAGGGCCGGAGCATCCTGTATGTTTCCTCCCCCCTCACTGATCACTGTGGGGACCCCAGATTCCCGCACTTTTCTAGCACCGCCCACGGCTCCACTCCTCCCCTGAGAGCTCCGGCAGCCATGTTTTTGGCATTCTGACGGTGGAGGATTATCAGAGAAGAACTCTGCAGCTCTGGGAGACCTAAGGCAGGGAATCTGAAGGATACACACTACGCTTTTTAGCGGTCGGTCAGCCACACCGGTCACCCGGTGCTGGTCCCCCCCAGGGTGCCGGAATAGATACGTATTTATATACATATTTCTGTTCGGTCGGGCTGTATACCCCTTCCCATATACCCTCAGTGATCACTCTCCTAGGAGACAACAGCATGTCGTCCACAAGGAGCAAAGGTGCTAAGGCACGGGGTTTTTTTTGCGACCTGTACCTCTTGTGCGGCTATGTTACCTGCGGGTTCCACCTACCCTCACTGTGAGCAATGCTCGACCCCTGCTTCGCTTGCTCAGCCGGAGCCTCGGTCACTAGTGGGCCCCTCGGCTCATGTAGACCCCCCTGCTCCCCCTGTCCAGGCGGCAGGGACAGAGTTTGCTGCGTTTGCTGAGAAACTCTGAGTCACTTTCACAATCCATGGCTCAGTCTATGGACAAATGGTCTGCCAAGCTGCTTGAGGCTTTGCAGTCCAGACCGGTCCTTACACAGGCCCCGGTCCCCGTTAGCTCGTCGCCTCCAGGCCCCTCTCGGTCCGCGCCGCAGCGCGCTCCCAGGTTGGGCCCTAGGTCCCACGCGGAGGACTCCTGCCCGGACCTCAGTCCCAGACCGACTAAGCGGGCCCGCTGGGAATCTTCCCTGACTTCTTCACGCTGCTCGGGTTCCCACCTCGAGGACTCTCTGGAGGACGAGGCGGACGTCGCAGCTCAGGGCTCTGAACCTGACGTTGCCCTCAATCTTGATACACCTGAAGGGGACACCTTTAGTAAATGATCTTATCTCGTCCATCAACCAGGTGTTAGATCTGTCTCCCCCGCCTCCACCTGTAGAGGAGTCGGCTTCTCAGCAGGAGAAACACCAGTTTTGGTTCCCCAAACGTACACGTAACTTCAGAGATGCTGTCCAGAAGCCCAGAGCGGTTCCGGACAAGCGCTTTACTAAGCGCCTCACTGACACACGTTACCCCTTCCCCTCTGACGTAGTTAAGGGTTGGGCTCAGTGTCCCAAGGTGGATCCTCCAGTCTCTAGATTGGCGGCTAGATCTGTGGTATCGGTGGCAGATGGCTCATCGCTAAAGGATGCCACTGACAGGCAGATAGAGCTCCTGGTGAAATCCATCTATGAAGCCACGGGCGCGTCTTTTGCCCCGGCCTTTGCAGCCGTGTGGGCACTACAAGCTATCTCAGCTTGTCTGGCTGAGATTAATGCGGTTACACGTAATTCTGCTCCGCAGGTTGCGTCTTTGACCTCTCAGGCGTCAGCCTTTTCTTCCTACGCCATGAACGCAGTCCTAGATTCTGCTAGCCGTACAGCGGTGGCATCCGCTAATTCTGTGGCAGTCCGCAGGGCCATGTGGCTGCGCGAATGGAAGGCAGACTCGGCCTCCAAGAGGTTCTTAACCGGTTTGACGTTTTCTGGCGACCGATTGTTTGGCGAACGATTGGATGAGATTATTAAGGAATCCAAGGGAAAGGACTCCTCCTTACCCCAGTCCAAACCTAAGAGACCTCAGCAACGGAAAATGCAATCGAGGTTTCGGTCCTTTCGTCCCTCCGCCAAGTCCCAATCCGCTTCGTCCAGCAGGCCGGAGAAAGGCCAGAGGAACTCCTATGCGTGGCGGTCTAAGTCACGCCCCCAGAAGGCCGCCGGAGGCGCTGCCTCCAAGGCGGCCTCCTCATGATTCTCGGCATCCCCGAACCGCATCCTCGGTCGGTGGCAGGCTCTCCCGCTTTTGAGACGCCTGGTGGCCACATGTTCAAGACCGATGGGTGAGAGACATTCTGTCTCACGGTTACAGGATAGAGTTCAGCTCTCGTCCTCAGACTCGTTTCTTCAGAACCTCTCCGCCCCCCGCTCGGGCCGACGCACTTTTTCAGGCAGTGGTCACTCTGAAGACAGAGGGAGTTGTGATCCCTGTTCCCCCTCAGGAACATGGTCGCGGCTTTTACTCCAACTTGTTCGTGGTGCCAAAGAAGGACGGATCATTCCGTCCCGTTCTGGACCTCAAACTGCTCAACAGACATGTGAGCACCAGACGGTTTCGGATGGAATCTCTCCGCTCGGTCATCGCCTCGATGTCACAAGGAGACTTCCTAGCATCGATCGACATCAAGGATGCTTATCTCCATGTGCCGATCGCACCCGAACATCAACGCTTCTTGCGTTTCGCCATCGGGGACGAACACCTTCAGTTCGTGGCATTGCCTTTCGGCCTGGCGACAGCCCCACGGGTGTTCACCAAAGTCATGGCATCCGTTGTGGCGGTCCTACACTCTCAGGGCCACTCGGTGATTCCCTACTTAGATGATCTCCTAGTCAGGGCACCTTCTCGGGTGGCGTGTCAACACAGCCTTACAGTCGCTCTGGCGACTCTCCAGCAGTTCGGGTGGATAATCAACTTCCCAAAATCCCAGTTGACACCGACCCAATCACTGACTTACCTCGGGATGGAGTTTCATACACAGTCAGCGGTAGTCAAGCTACCGCTGGACAAACAGCTTTCCCTGCAGGCAGGGGTGCAATCTCTTCTTCGGGGTCAGTCATACCCCTTGAGGCGCCTCATGCACTTCCTGGGGAAGATGGTGGCAGCGATGGAGGCAGTGCCGTTCGCGCAATTCCATCTGCGGCCACTCCAATGGGACATTCTCTGCAAATGGGACAGGAGGTCGACTTCCCTCGACAGGAACGTCTCTGTCCCTTGCAACCAAGACGTCTCTTCAGTGGTGGCTCCTTCCCAATTCTCTATCGCAAGGAAGATCCTTCCTACCCCCAACCTGGGCTCTGGTCACCACGGACGCGAGCCTGTCAGGGTGGGGAGTGGTTTTCCTCCACCACAGGGCTCAGGGAACCTGGACTCCGGTAGAGTCCTCCCTTCAGATCAATGTTCTGGAGATAAGGGCAGTGTATCTAGCCCTATTGGCCTTCCATCGGTGGCTGGAGGGCAGACAGATCCGTATACAGTCGGACAACGCCACTGCCGTCGCATACATCAACCATCAGGGCGGCACGCGCAGTCGTCAGGCCTTCCAGGAAGTCAGGCGGATTCTGCAGTGGGTGGAAGCCACAGCCTCCACGATCTCCGCAGTTTACATCCCCGGGACTGGGAAGCAGATTTTCTCAGTCGTCAGGGCATGGACGCGGGGGAATGGTCTCTGCACCCAGACGTGTTTCGAGAGATCTGTCGCCACTGGGGAACGCCGGACGTCGATCTCATGGCGTCACGACACAACAACAAGGTCCCGGCCTTCATGGCACGGTCTCAGGATCACAGAGCTCTGGCGGCGGACGCATTAGTTCAGGATTGGTCGCAGTTTCGACTGCCTTATGTATTTCCTCCTCTGGCGATGCTGCCCAGAGTGTTACGCAAGATCAGGTCCGACTGTCGTCGCGCCATTCTCGTCGCTCCAGATTGGCCGAGGCGATCGTGGTACCCGGATCTGTGGCATCTCACGGTGGGTCAACCGTGGGCGCTTCCAGACCGCCCAGACTTGCTGTGACAAGGGCCGTTTTTCCATCTGAATTCTGTGGCCCTCAACCTGACTGTGTGGCCATTGAGTCCTGGCTCCTAGCGTCTTCAGGATTACATCACTCCGAAGAGTGTCGGAGCTTGCAGCGCGGTCATGCAAAGCCCCCTTCCTGGTTTTTCACCAGGATAAGGTGGTTCTGCGTCCTGTCCCGGAATTTTCTCCCTAAGGTGGTATCCCCTTTTCATCTCAATCAGGATATCTCCTTACCTTCATTTTGCCCTAATCCAATTCACCAATGTGAAAAGGATTTGCACTCTTTGGATCTGGTGAGAGCACTCCGGCTCTACGTCTCGCACGGCGCCCCTGCGTCGTTCAGATGCGCTCTTTGTCCTTGTCGCTGGCCAGCGTAAGAGTTCGCAGGCTTCCAAGTCAACCTTGGCTCGGTGGATCAAGGAACTGATTCTTGAAGCCTACCGTTCTTCTGGGCTTCCGCTTCCTTCAGGGCTAAAAGCCCATTCTACCAGAGCCGTGGGTGCGTCCTGGGCATTGCGGCACCGGGCTACGGCTCAGCAGGTGTGTCAGGCGGCTACCTGGTCTAGTCTGCACACTTTCACGAAACACTATCAGGTGCATACCTATGTTTCGGCAGACGCGAGTCTAGGTAGGCGAGTCCTTCAGGCGGCGGTTGCCCACCTGTAAGAGGGGGCCGTTTCGGCTCTTTTTATCGAGGTATTCTTTTACCCACCCAGGGACTGCTTTTGGACGTCCCAATTGTCTGGGTCTCCCAATGGAGCGACAAAGAAGAAGGGAATTTTGTTTACTTACCGTAAATTCCTTTTCTTCTAGCTCCTATTGGGAGACCCAGCACCCGCCCCTGTGCCCTTCGGGCTGGTTGTTCTTTTGTGTACACCTGTTGTTCATGTTGAATTGTTCTTTTGGTTCATGGTTTCAGTTCTCCGAACATCCTTCGGATTGAATTTACCTTAGACCAATTTATAAGTTTCCTCCTTCCTGCTTTTGCACCAAAACTGAGGAGCCCGTGATGCACGGGAGGGTGTATAGGCAGAGGGGAGGGGTTACATTTTTTAAAGTGTAATACTTTGTGTGGCCTCCGGAGGCAGAAGCTATACACCCAATTGTCTGGGTCTCCCAATAGGAGCTAGAAGAAAAGGAATTTACGGTAAGTAAACAAAATTCCCTTCTTTTAAAGGGCGCTTTACACACTACAATGTATCTTACGATGTGTCGGTGGGGTCACGTTAGCAGTGACGCACATCTGGCATCGTAATGTACATTGTAGCCTGTAACGGCTACATGCGATTGAACGGTTAAACGTTCATCGCACGCACGTCATTCAATTCCTAAAAATTGAACGTCAGGTTGTTCATTGTACCCGATGTAGCACACATCGCAGTCTGTGACACCCCGGGAATGATGAACAGATCTTACCTGCGTCCTGCGGCTACCACCGGCAATACGGAAGGAAGGAGGTGGACGGGATGTTTACGTCCCGCTCAGCTCCGCCCCTCCGCTTCTATTGGCCGGCTGCCGCATGACGTCTGTGTGACGCCGAACGTCCCTCCCACTCCAGGAAGTGGACGTCGCCGCCCACAGCGAGGTCGTATGAACGGGTAAGTTCGTGTGACGGGAGTTAATCATGTGTGCGACACGGGCAACAAATTGAACGTGCCACACATACGATGGGGGCGGTTACGATCGCATACGATATCGTATGCTGGATCGTAACATGTAAAGCAGGCTTAAGTGACTATATGGATAAAAAAATTTGTTTAAAAGAACTGAAGTCCTCAGTGGTTGATACCTTTTTAATGGCTAACTGAAAAGATGGTAATAATTGCAAGCTTTCGAGACAAATTTTTTTTATCTCTACTGGCTAACACGGTACAAAGATATATTTTACTTGTATTTATATGGATGAACCAATTTATCTTATTTATTCTTATTTTTCTTTTTTTTTTTTCTTGTTACATAAAATTAAAAATGGCAAAAACTACCTGTGGGAAACTGTCACCCCTGCATTCCTCAACCCTCATGTAAAAAATAATTTCTATCCTCTAGGTCAGGGGTGGGAAACTTTTATTTTTTTTTTTTTTCTTTCTGCCAAGGGCTATTCGGATATTCATACCGTCATTTGAGGACCATACTCATAATGGGAAATTTATCAATAATCATGTAACATTTATAAAACTCAAGCAGTGGAAGGTCTGCTGTATACATTATGTAGTAGACACTGGGGCTGAACTATATACATCACATAGGAGACATTGAGGCTAGAGTATATACATGTGATAAGACATTGGGGCTGGAGTATATACATCACATAGGAGACACTGTGGCTGGAGTATATACAGTGCTGGCCAAAAGTATTGGCACCCCTGCAATTCTGTCAGAGAATACTCAGTTTCTTCCTGAAAATGATGGCAATCACAAATTCTTTGGTATTATTATCTTCATTTATTTTGCTTGCAATGAAAAAACACGAGATTGAAACAAAAATCAAATCATTGATCATTTCACACACAACTCCAAAAATGGGCCAGACAAAAGTATTGCCACCCTTAGCCTAATACTTGGTTGCACAACCTTTAGCCAAAATCACTGCGAACAACCGCTTCCGGTAACCATCAATGAGTTTCTTACAATGCTCTGCTGAAATTTTAGACCATTCTTCTTTGGCAAACTGCTCCAGGTCCCTGAGATGTGAAGGGGGCCTTCTCCAAACTGCCATTGTGAGATCTCTCCACAGGTGTTCTATGGGGTTCAGGTCTGGACTCATTGCTGGCCACTTTAGTAGTCACCAGTGCCTTCTATCAAACCATTTTCTACTGCTTTTTGAAGTGTGTTTTGGGTCATTGTCCTGCTGGAAGACCCATGACCTCTGAGGAAGACCCAGCTTTCTCACACTGGGCCCTACATTATGCTGCAAAATTTGTTGGTAGTCTTCAGACTTCATAATGCCATGCCCATGGTCAAGCAGTCCAGTGCCAGAGGCAGCAAAGCAACCCCAAAACATCAGGGAACCTCCGCAATGTTTGACTGTAGGGACCGTGTTCTTTTCTTTGAATGCCTCTTTTTTTCCTGTAAACTCTATGTTGGTGGCTTTTCCCAAAAAGCTCTACTTTTGTCTCATCTGACCAGAGAACATTCTTCCAAAACGTTTTAGGCTTTCTCAGGTAAGTTTTGGCAAACTCCAGCCTGGCTTTTTTATGTCTCGGGGTAAGAAGTGGGGTCTTCCTGGGTATCCTACCATACAGTACCTTTTCACTCCCCACACCAAGAGTCCTCCTTAGCCACACAGAGATCCCCGCACCAAGAGTCCTTACCCGCACCGAGCTTCCCGCACCAAGAGTTCTCCTTACCCGCACCGAGCTCCCCAAACTAAGAGTCCTCCTTACTTGCACGAGCTCCCCGCACCAAGAGTCTTCCTTACCCGCATGGAGCTCCCCGCACCAAGAGTCCTTACCTACACCGAGCTCCCTGTACCGAGAGTCCTCCTTACCCGCACGAGCTCCCTGTACCGAGAGTCCTCCTTACCCGCACGAGCTCCCTGTACCGAGAGTCCTCCTTACCCACACAGAGCTCCCTGTACCGAGAGTCCTCCTTACCCACACAGAGCTCCCTGTACCGAGAGTCCTCCTTACCCACACAGAGCTCCCTGTACCGAGAGTCCTCCTTACCCACACAGAGCTCCCTGTACCGAGAGTCCTCCTTACCCACACAGAGCTCCCTGTACCGAGAGACCTCCTTACCCACACAGAGCTCCCTGTACCGAGAGTCCTCCTTACCCACACAGAGCTCCCTGTACCGAGAGTCCTCCTTACCCACACAGAGCTCCCTGTACCGAGAGTCCTCCTTACCCACACAGAGCTCCCTGTACCGAGAGTCCTCCTTACCCGCACGAGCTCCCTGTACCGAGAGTCCTCCTTACCCACACAGAGCTCCCTGTACCGAGAGTCCTCCTTACCCACACAGAGCTCCCTGTACCGAGAGTCCTCCTTACCCACACAGAGCTCCCTGTACCGAGAGTCCTCCTTACCCACACAGAGCTCCCTGTACCGAGAGTCCTCCTTACCCACACAGAGCTCCCTGTACCGAGAGACCTCCTTACCCACACAGAGCTCCCTGTACCGAGAGACCTCCTTACCCACACAGAGCTCCCTGTACCGAGAGTCCTCCTTACCCACACAGAGCTCCCTGTACAGAGAGTCCTCCTTACCCGCACGAGTTCCCCGCACCAAGAGTCCTCCTTACTTGCACCATGTGAAATCTGAAACTAGATCCTTTTTATTCCTAGAAATCGGGCTTTGACTGTTAAATGAAGCTCAGTTGGTAAATGAATGCTGTTCCGTCTGCGACATCCAGAGTTTTGTTTCACAGTCAATGTGCTCCTGCCAAGCACCTGTTACCTGCGCACAGTGGCAGCAGCTGCTTTGTGGAAAGTGCCAATATTCAGTAGTTAGGACTGTGGCTCAGTGTTAGAAACGTGTCCATCATGTTACCTGCACGCTGTCTAGATCACTACTCATCACCTTTCTTTGTTCTTTAGGAGGCCCCTTACCATTGTCATCAGTAGCCATAGCCGGCACGGGTCAACCAGCTATCACAAAGACCACATCTGTCCTCCAAGATGGCGTCATAGTCACTACAGCATCGGGAACGCCAATGCAGGGTCATCATCCTGTGGGCAACAGCTTTCCGTTTCCAGGACCAGAGCACACTAATCACTTTGCACAGAACGCTAACAACAACCTTCCACGACCCGTCAACCCCAATCTTCTGAATGCCCTGCCGATGGCGCTGCCCATGCATCAGCAGCATCTACTGAATCAGAATATCCTGCACATGCTGCAACCCCCGACGGGAGACGGTAAGACTCTGCCTCCAGCCTGTCGCTCCAGTCATGCTTATCACTTTATTTTCTTTGTCGCTCCTAATTGGGAGACCCAGACAATTGGGTGTATAGCTATGCCTCCGGAGGCCACACAAAGTATTACAATAAAAGTGTAAAGCCCCTCCCCTTCAGCCTATACACCCCCCGTACTGCTACGGGCTCATCAGTTTTTATGCTTTGTGCGAAGGAGGTCAGACATCCACGCATAGCTCCACAGCTTAGTCAGCAGCAGCTGCTGACTATGTCGGATGGAAGAAAAGAGGGCCCATAACAGGGCCCCCAGCATGCTCCCTTCTCACCCCACTCTTGTCGGCGGTGTTGTTAAGGTTGAGGTATCCATTGCGGGTACGGAGGCTGGAGCCCACATGCTGCTTTCCTTCCCCATCCCTCAATTAGGGCTCTGGGTGAAGTGGGATCCCATCGGTCTCCAGGCACAGGAGACCGTGCTCCATCCACAGCTCCTGAGGACCCTGCTGGATAGGAGCCGAGTATCGTTCAGGGACATGGCCCTGCTACTTGGAGGTACTCTGTGTCCCCGTGGGGACCACGCACAGCAACACTCCAGCATTGCTGGGTGTGCTAGTGCACCTGGGACAGCAGCGCTGACTGCATTTGTGCCACTATACACTTCAGCGTCGCTGAGTGTATTTGTGTAGGGGGACTGCCGCGCTGACCGCCGCTGCCATGGTTATCCCTGCGGCGCGGCTGGGACTGTTAGTGCGCCGGGGACTTCCGCGCCGACCGCGCTTATACGGCGGCCGCGCTTATAACTATAGTCCCCGGCTTCTGCGGCCTAGTCTCATTCTTTTCCCGCCCCCAGCCCTGCCAGTCAGGGGAAGGGCGGGACGCTGTACAGGTCGGCAGCACTGAGGGCTGGAGCATGCTTTGCATACTCCAGCCCCCTCACTCTGCACAGTGGGGCACCAGTTCCCGCACTTTTCTGGGTCACGCCCACGGCTCCCTCCTCTCCCCAGGACGCCGGCAGCCATTCCTCTCAGCTCTGCTAACGCTGGAGAGGAGAGACAAGCTCAAAGAGACCCAGACAGGAATTCTGGTGCCCACACAAACGCTTTGCGCGGGCGGTAAGCAGCATCTGTGGTGCTGGCCCCACTAGTGCAGAAGTGTACTTATAGTTTATATGATTATAGTCTATACTTTACACTGTATGGTGCACTGTTGATTTTTGTCTATATACCCTCCTGTATTGCTCAGAGGAGACAACAGCATGTCGTCCACAAATAGCAAGGGTGCCATGGCACAGACTTACTATGCTGCCTGTGCAGCATGTACGGCTATACTGCCGGCAGGTTCCACTGACCCTCATTGTGTGCAATGCTCGGCCCCTGTGGCACTTTCTCAGCCGGAGCCTCTGCTAAGGGCGGCACAGGCAGAACCACCTGTTAACACTGTCCAGGTGACAGGGACGGAGTTTGCAGTTTTTACTGAAAGACTTTCTGAGACTATGGCTAAGATATTAGAAGCCTTGCAGTCCAGGCCGGCATCTCAAGCCAGGGGCACTGTGGTATCATTGTCCCCTGGTTCCCCTCAGTTGGAACAGCAATGTCTTCCCGGGGTGTCTCATGGATCCCAGGGTGAGGTCTCTGACACGGACCGCAGCCCCAGACCGATTAAGCGAGCTCGCTATGAAATTCCCTCGACATCATCACAATGTTCAGGGTCTCAGCGAGAGGACTCTCTGTATGATGAAGCGGAGGTAGCTGATCAGGATTCTGATCCTGAAGCCGCTCTCAACCTTGATACTCCTGATGGGGACGCCATAGTGAATGATCTTATTGCGTCCATCAATGAAATGTTGAATATTTCTCCCTCACCAGTGGAGGAGTCAGCTTCTCAGCAGGAGAAATTCCGTTTCAGGTTTCCCAAGCGTACAAAGAGTATGTTTCTGGACCACTCTGACTTCAGAGAGGCAGTCCAGAAACACCGAGCTTGTCCAGATAAGCGTTTTTCCAAGCGCCTTAAGGATACACGTTACCCTTTTCCCCCTGACGTGGTCAAGGGCTGGACTCAGTGTCCCAAGGTGGATCCTCCAATCTCCAGACTGGCGGCTAGATCCATAGTTGCAGTGGAAGATGGAGCTTCACTCAAGGATGCCACTGACAGACAGATGTAGCTCTGGTTGAAATCCATCTATGAAGCTATCGGCGCGTCTTTTGCTCCAGCATTCGCAGCCGTATGGGCACTCCAAGCTATCTCAGCTGGTCAGGCGCAAATTGACGCACTCACGTACGTCTGCGCCGCAGGTGGCGTCCATAACCTCTCAAACGTCGGCATTTGCGTCCTACGCTATTAATGCTGTCCTGGACTCTGCGACCCGTACGGCGGTTGCAGCCGCCAATTCGGTGGTAATACGCAGGGCCTTGTGGCTGCGGGAATGGAAGGCAGATTCGGCTTCCAAAAAGTGCTTAACTGGATTGCCATTTTCTGGCGACCGTTTGTTTGGTGAGAGATTGGATGAAATCATCAAACAATCCAAGGGAAAGGAAACATCCTTACCCCAAGCCAAACCAAAAACACCCCAACAGAGGAGGGGACAGTCGAGGTTTCGGTCCTTTCGGGGTGCGGGCAGGTCACAATTCTCCTCGTCCAAAAGGCCTCAGAAGGATCAGAGGAACGCCGACGCATGGCGGTCTAAATCACGCCCTAAAAAGACCGCCGGAGGTGCCGCTACCAAGGCGGCTTCCTCATGACTTACGGCCTCCTCACACCGCATCCTCGGTCGGTGGCAGGCTCTCCCGCCTTTGCGACACCTGGCTGCCACAAGTAAAAGACCGTTGGGTGAGAGACATTTTGTCTCACGGTTACAGGATAGAGTTCAGCTCTCGTCCTCCGACTCGATTCTTCAGAACATCTCCGCCTCCCGAGCGAGCCGAGGCTCTTCTGCAGGCGGTGGGCATTCTGACGGCAGAAGGAGTGGTGGTCCCGGTTCCTCTTCAGCAACAGGGTCACGGTTTCTACTCCAACCTGTTTGTGGTTCCAAGGAAGGACGGGTCCTTCCGTCCTGTTTTGGACCTAAAACTGCTCAACAAACACGTAAGGACCAGGCGGTTCCGGATGGAATCCCTCCGCTCCGTCATCGCCTCAATGTCCCAAGGAGATTTCCTAGCATCGATCGATATCAAGGATGCTTATCTCCACGTACCAATTGCTCCAGAGCATCAGCGCTTCTTGCGCTTCGCCATAGGAGACGAACACCTTCAGTTCGCGGCACTGCCGTTCGGCCTGGCGACAGCCCCAAGGGTTTTCACCAAGGTCATGGCTACAGTAGTTGCGGTCCTCCACTCTCAGGGTCACTCAGTGATACCTTACTTAGACGATCTGCTGGTCAAGGCACCCTCTCAAGAGGCATGCCAACACAGCCTCAACGTTACTCTGGAGATTCTCCAGAGTTTCGGGTGGATCATCAATTTTCCAAAGTCAAATCTGACACCGGTCCAATCACTGACATATCTTGGCATGGAGTTTCATACTCTTCCAGCGATAGTGAAGCTTCCGCTGGACAAACAGCGTTCACTACAGACAGGGGTACAATCTCTCCTTCAAGGTCGGTCACACCCCTTGAGGCACCTCATGCACTTCCTGGGGAAGATGGTGGCAGCAATGGAAGCAGTCCCTTTCGCGCAGTTTCACCTGCGTCCTCTTCAATGGGACATCCTACGCAAGTGGGACAGGAGGCAGACGTCCCTAGACAGGAACGTCTCCCTTTCTCAAGCAACCAAAGCTTCCCTTCGGTGGTGGCTTCTTCCCACCTCATTATCGAAAGGGAAATCCTTCCTACCCCCATCCTGGGCGGTGGTCACGACGGACGCGAGCCTGTCAGGGTGGGGAGCAGTTTTCTTCGGCGCTCTATTGGGAGACCCAGACGATTGGGTGTATAGCACTGCCTCCGGAGGCCACACAAAGCAATTACACTAAAAAGTGTAAGGCCCCTCCCCTTCTGGCTATACACCCCCAGTGGGATCACTGGCTCACCAGTTTTCTGCTTTGTGCGAAGGAGGTCAGACATCCACGCATAGCTCCACTGTTTGTAGTCAGCAGTAGCTGCTGGCTATATCGGATGGAAGAAAAGAGGGCCCATATGGGGCCCCCAGCATGCTCCCTTCTCACCCGCGGTGGTGCTTGTAAGGTTGAGGTACCTATTGCTGGTACAGAGGCTGGAGCCCACATGCTGTTTTCCTTCCACATCCCCTGGAGGGCTCTGTGGAAGTGGGATCTTGCCGGCCCCCAAGCCCTGGGGCCGGGCTCCATCCACAGACCCAGAGAACCTGCTGGATTTGGGGCGGGAGTGCCGTTCAGGGACAAGGCCCTGCAACTTTCAGGTACTCTGTGTCCCCGGCAGGCACGGACACTCTCAAGGCTTCCTGAGCGTTATAGTGCGCCGGGGACAGTAGCGCTGTGCGCTGGGGTTAGGTCACTGCAGCTTTGCTGAGTGACGTTACATGTTGGGAACTACTGCGCCGACTGCTCCTGGAGCGGCGGCGCAGCTGCGACTTGTGGTGCGCCGGGGACTTTGCGCCGACCGCGCTTTTACGGCGGCGGCGCTTCTAACTTTAGCCCCCGGCTTCTGCGGCCTAGCGCCGCTTCGTTCCCGCCCCCACCCTGTCAATCAGGGTAGGGGAGAGACGCTGCTCAATAGGCAGCGCCGAGGGCTGGAGCTTTATTTACATGCTCCAGCCCTCTCACTAGGCACAGTGGGAAGCAGGCTTCCCGCTCTTCGTCTGTATACGCCCAGGGCCCGCCCCCCCTCTCCACAAGGACGCCGGCAGCCATTACACATGCGGTCTGGCTGGGGAGAGGCAGCAGGCTCTGGGAGACCCAGACTAAAGGGATTTCGGCGCCCACACACCCGCTCCTAAGCGGGCGGTAAGCAGCACTTTAGTGCTGGCCCCACTAGTGCCTCAGTGTTATATTAGTGTACTTTTTTCTTGGTACCATATATATATATATAGTTGCACTGTAAGGTCGCTTCTTGGCTGGACACCCTGTACTGCTCTGAGGAGGCAGCAACATGTCATCCGCAAAACGCAAGGGTGCCAAGGCACGGGCTGTGTACACTGTTTGTACTGCATGTGGGGCTGATCTACCGGCAGGCTCTAAGGACTCACATTGTGTGCAATGTTCAGTCCCAGTGGCACTTCGTCAGCCAGAGCCTATTGTGGTGGTAGTGGCCCAGGCAGAGACGCCTGTGAACCCTGCCCCGGTGACGGGGACAGACTTTGCAGTTTTTGCTGATAAAATGTCTGTGACTATGACAAAAATCCTGGAGACCTTGCAGTCCAGGCCAGTTACTCAGACCATGGACACTGCTGTGTCTATGCTCTCCGGTCCCCCTCAGTTGGAACTAATCCGTGCTCCAAGGGGGTCTCAAGCATCACAGGCTGAAGTCTCTGACTCAGATGACAGTCCCAGGCAGCCTAAGCGAGCTCGCTGGGAAAGACCCTCCACATCATCACACTGCTCAGGGTCTCAACGAGAAGAGTCTCTCTGTGATGAGACTGAGGACGGTGATCAGGATTCTAATCCTGAGGCCCCTCTCAATCTGGATGCCCCTGATGGTGACGCCATGGTTAATGACCTTATATCGGCAATTAATAGACTGTTGGATATTTCTCCCCCAGCCCCTTCTGCAGAGGAGGCAGCTGCACAGCAGGAGAAGTTCCATTTCCTGTATCCCAAGCGTAAATTAAGTGCTTTTTTGGACCACTCTGACTTCAGGGAATCGATCCAGAAACACGACGCTCATCCAGACAAGCGTTTCTCTAAACGTTCTAAGGATACCCGTTATCCTTTTCCCTCTGAGGTGGCCAAACGCTGGACCCAGTGTCCAAAGGTGGATCCCCCAATTTCCAAGCTTGCGGCTAGATCCATAGTCGCAGTAGAGGATGGCGCTTCACTTAAAGATGCCAACGACAGACAGATGGACCTTTGGTTGAAATCTGTCTATGAAGCTATCGGCGCGTCGTTTGCTCCAGCATTCGCGGCCGTGTGGGCACTCCAAGCTATTTCAGCTGGTTTAGCACAGGTGGATGCTATCATACATCCAGCAGTGCCGCAAGTGGCGTCCCTAACTTCGCAAATGTCTGCGTTTGCGACCTATGCTATCAATGCTGTCCTAGAATCTACGAGCCGTACCGCTATGGCGTCCGCCAATTCTGTGGTTTTGCGCAGAGCCTTGTGGTTAAAGGACTGGAAAGCAGATGCTGGTTCCAAAAAATGCTTAACCAGCTTGCCATTATCTAGAGACAGACTGTTTGGTGAGCCATTGGCTGAAATCATAAAACAGTCCAAGGGTAAGGACTCTTCCTTACCACAGCCCAGAGCAAGTAAACCTCAACAGAAAAAGTGGCAGTCGAGGTTTCGGTCCTTTCGAGGCTCGGGCAAGGCCCAATTCTCCTCGTCCAAAAGGACTCAGAAAGAACAAGGGAGCTCAGATTCCTGGCGGGCTCACTCACGCCCCAGGAAAGCAAATGGAGGAACCGCTTCCAAAGCGGCTACCTCATGACTTTCGGCCTCCTCCCTCCGCATCCTCGGTCGGTGGCAGGCTCTCCCGCTTTTGCGACATTTGGCTGTCACAGGTCAAAGACCGGTGGGTAACAGACATTTTGTCTCGCGGGTACAGAATCGAGTTCAGTTCTCGGCCTCCACTTCGGTTCTTCAGAACCTCCCCACACCCCAACCGAGCAGATGCCCTGCTGCAGGCGGTGGACTCTCTAAGAGCAGAAGGAGTCGTGATCCCTGTCCCCCCTCAGGAACGGGGGCGAGGATTTTACTCCAATCTTTTTGTGGTTCCAAAAAAGGACGGCTCCTTCCGTCCTGTTCTGGACCTAAAACTGCTCAACAAGCATGTGAACGCCAGGCGGTTCCGGATGGAATCCCTCCGCTCAGTCATTGCCTCAATGTCTCAAGGAGATTTCCTAGCATCAATAGACATCAAAGATGCTTATCTCCACGTGCCGATTGCTACAGAGCACCAACGCTTTCTACGCTTCGTGATAGGAGACGACCATCTTCAGTTCGTAGCTCTGCCATTTGGTCTGGCGACAGCCCCTCGGGTGTTCACCAAGATCATGGCGGCAGTGGTAGCAGTCTTGCACTCTCAGGGACACTCTGTGATCCCTTACTTGGACGATCTACTGGTCAAGGCACCCTCTCAAGAGGCATGCCAACTCAGCCTGAATGTTGCACTGGAGACTCTCCAGGCGTTCGGGTGGATCATCAACTTCCCAAAGTCAAATCTGGCACCGACCCAATCACTAACGTATCTTGGCATGGAGTTTCATACTCTCTCAGCGATAGTGAAGCTTCCGCTGGACAAGCAGCAGTCTCTACAAAATGGGGTGCAGGCTCTCCTTCAAAGTCAGTCGCACTCCTTAAGACGCCTCATGCACTTCCTCGGGAAGATGGTGGCGGCAATAGAGGCGGTTCCGTTTGCGCAGTTTCATCTGCGTCCACTTCAATGGGACATTCTCCGCCAATGGGACGGGAAGTCAACATCCCTGGACAGGAAAGTCTCCCTTTCCCAGACGGCCAAAGACTCTCTGCAGTGGTGGCTTCTTCCCACCTCATTATCACAGGGAAGATCCTTCCTACCACCGTCTTGGGCGGTGGTCACGACAGACGCGAGTCTGTCAGGGTGGGGAGCAGTCTTTCTCCACCACAGGGCTCAGGGTACGTGGACTCAGCAGGAGTCCACCCTTCAGATCAATGTTCTGGAAATCAGAGCAGTGTATCTTGCCCTACTAGCCTTCCAGCAGTGGCTGGAAGGAAGGCAGATCCGAATTCAGTCGGACAACTCCACAGCGGTGGCATACATCAACCACCAAGGGGGGACACGCAGTCGGCAAGCCTTCCAGGAAGTCCGGCGGATTCTGATGTGGGTGGAAGCCACAGCCTCCACCATATCCGCAGTTCACATCCCCGGCGTAGAAAACTGGGAAGCAGACTTCCTCAGTCGCCAGGGCATGGACGCAGGGGAATGGTCCCTTCACCCAGACGTGTTTCAGGAAATCTGTCACCGCTGGGGGGTGCCGGACGTCGACCTAATGGCGTCACGGCACAACAACAAGGTCCCAACCTTCATGGCACGGTCTCGCGATCAAAGAGCGCTGGCGGCAGACGCCCTAGTGCAAGATTGGTCGCAGTTCCGGCTCCCTTATGTGTTTCCACCTCTGGCACTCTTGCCCAGAGTGCTACGCAAGATCAGATCCGATTGCAGCCGCGTCATACTTGTCGCCCCAGACTGGCCGAGGAGGGCGTGGTATCCGGATCTGTGGCAGCTCACGGTCGGCCAACCGTGGGCACTCCCAGACCGACCAGACTTACTGTCCCAAGGGCCGTTTTTCCATCGGAATTCTGCGGCCCTGAACCTGACTGTGTGGCCATTGAGTCCTGGATCCTAGCGTCTTCAGGATTGTCCCAAGGGGTCGTTGCCACCATGAGACAGGCTAGGAAGCCCACGTCCGCTAAGATCTACCACAGAACGTGGAGGATATTCTTATCCTGGTGCTCTGCTCAGGGAGTGTCTCCCTGGCCATTTGCATTGCCTACCTTTCTTTCTTTCCTGCAATCTGGGTTAGAAAAAGGTTTGTCGCTCGGCTCCCTTAAAGGTCAGGTCTCGGCGCTATCCGTCTTTTTTCAGAGGCGTTTGGCACGCCTTCCTAAGGTGCGCACGTTCCTACAGGGGGTTTGCCATATCGTACCCCCGTACAAGCGGCCGTTAGATCCATGGGATCTGAACAGGGTACTAGTTGCCCTCCAGAAGCCGCCCTTCGAGCCTCTGAGGGAGGTTTCACTTTCTAGACTATCACAGAAAGTGGCTTTTCTGGTAGCGATCACATCTCTTCGGAGAGTGTCTGAGCTGGCAGCACTATCATCCAAGGCTCCCTTCCTGGTCTTCCACCAGGACAAGGTTGTGCTGCGCCCCATTCAGGAGTTTCTCCCGAAGGTGGTATCCTCTTTTCATCTTAATCAGGATATCTCTTTGCCTTCGTTTTGTCCTCATGCAGTTCATCGGTATGAGAAGGATTTACATTTGTTAGATCTGGTGAGAGCACTCAGAATCTACATTTCCCGCACGGCGCCCTTGCGCCGTTCGGATGCACTCTTTGTCCTTGTCGCTGGTAAGCGCAAAGGGTCGCAGGCTTCTAAGGCCACCCTGGCTCGATGGATCAAAGAACCAATTCTTGAAGCCTACCGTTCTGCTGGGCTTCCGGTTCCATCAGGGCTGAAGGCCCATTCTACCAGAGCCGTGGGTGCATCCTGGGCATTACGACACCAGGCTACGGCTCAACAGGTGTGCCAGGCAGCTACCTGGTCGAGTCTGCACACTTTCACCAAACATTATCAGGTGCATACCTATGCTTCGGCGGACGCCAGCCTAGGTAGAAGAGTCCTGCAGGCGGCAGTTGCCTCCCCGTAGGGGAGGGCTGTCTTGCAGCTCTAACATGAGGTATTTCTTTACCCACCCAGGGACAGCTTTTGGACGTCCCAATCGTCTGGGTCTCCCAATAGAGCGCCGAAGAAGAAGGGAATTTTGTTACTTACCGTAAATTCCTTTTCTTCTAGCTCTTATTGGGAGACCCAGCACCCGCCCTGTTGTCCTTCGGGATTTTTGGTTTGTTTGCGGGTACACATGTTGTTCATGTTGAACGGTTTTCAGTTCTCCGATGTTACTCGGAGAGAATTTGTTTAAACCAGTTATTGGCTTTCCTCCTTCTTGCTTTTGCACTAAAACTGGTGAGCCAGTGATCCCACTGGGGGTGTATAGCCAGAAGGGGAGGGGCCTTACACTTTTTAGTGTAATTGCTTTGTGTGGCCTCCGGAGGCAGTGCTATACACCCAATCGTCTGGGTCTCCCAATAAGAGCTAGAAGAAAAGGAATTTACGGTAAGTAACAAAATTCCCTTCTTTCTCCACCACAGGGCTCAGGGTACGTGGACTCAGCAAGAGTCCTCACTTCAGATCAATGTTCTGGAGATCAGGGCAGTGTATCTTGCCCTAAAAGCGTTCCAGCAGTGGCTGGAAGGCAAGCAGATCCGAATTCAGTCCGGCAACTCCACAGCGGTGGCTTACATCAACCACCAAGGTGGGACACGCAGTCGGCAAGCCTTTCAGGAAGTCCGGAGGATTCTGCTGTGGGTGGAAGCCACAGCATCCACCATATCCGCAGTTCACATCCCGGGCGTAGAAAACTGGGAAGCAGACTTTCTCAGTCGCCAGGGCATGGACGCAGGGGAATGGTCCCTTCACCCGGACGTGTTTCAGGAGATCTGTCGCCGCTGGGGGATGCCGGACGTCGACCTAATGGCGTCACGGCACAACAACAAGGTCCCAACATTCATGGCTCGATCTCAAGATCACAGAGCTCTGGCGGCAGACGCCTTAGTTCAGGATTGGTCGCAGTTTCAGCTTCCTTATGTGTTTCTTCCTCTGGCTCTGTTGCCCAGAGTGTTACGCAAGATAAGGGCCGACTGCCGCCGCGCCATCCTCGTCGCTCCAGACTGGCCGAGGAGGTCGTGGTACCCGGATCTGTGGCATCTCACGGTCGGCCAACCGTGGGCACTGCCAGACCGACCAGATTTGCTGTCTCAAGGGCCGTTTTTCCATCTGAATTCTGCGGCCCTCAACCTGACTGTGTGGCCATTGAGTCCTGGATCCTAGCGTCTTCAGGATTATCTCAAGAGGTCATTGCCACTATGAGACAGGCTAGGAAACCAACGTCCGCCAAGATCTACCACAGGACGTGGAAAATATTCCTGTCGTGGTGCTCTGCTCAGGCGTTTTCTCCCTGGCCATTTGCCTTGCCCACTTTTCATCTCAATCAGGACATCTCCTTACCCTCGTTTTGTCCTCATTTAGTTCACCAATGTGAAAAGGATTTGCACTTGTTAGATCTGGTGAGAGCACTCAGACTCTACATTTCTCGTACGGCGCCCCTGCGCCGCTCCGATGCTCTCTTTGTCCTTGTCGCTGGCCAGCGTAAAGGGACACAAGCTTCCAAATCAACCCTGGCTCGGTGGATCAAGGAACCAATTCTCGAAGCTTACCGTTCCTCGGGGCTTCCGGTTCCCTCAGGACTGAAGGCCCATTCTACCAGGGCCGTGGGAGCGTCCTGGGCCTTGCGACACCAGGCTACGGCTCAGCAGATGTGTCAGGCAGCTACCTGGTCGAGCCTGCACACTTTCACGAAACACTATCAGATGCATACCTATGCTTCGGCAGATGCCAGCCTAGGTAGGCGAGTCCTTCAGGCGGCAGTTGCCCACCTGTAGGACGGAGCCGTTACGGCTCTATTATGAGGTATTATTTACCCACCCAGGGACTGCTTTTGGACGTCCCAATTGTCTGGGTCTCCCAATTAGGAGCGACAAAGAAGAAGGGAATTTTGTTTACTTACCGTAAATTCCTTTTCTTCTAGCTCCAATTGGGAGACCCAGCACCCGCCCCTGTTTTTTGTATACACATGTTGTTCATGTTAAATGGTTTCAGTTCTCCGATATTCCTTCGGATTGAATTTACTTTAAACCAGTTTATAATTTTTTCCTCCTTCTGGCTTTTGCACCAAAACTGATGAGCCCGTAGCAGTACGGGGGGTGTATAGGCTGAAGGGGAGGGGCTTTACACTTTTAGTGTAATACTTTGTGTGGCCTTCGGAGGCATAGCTATACACCCAATTGTCTGGGTCTCCCAATTGGAGCTAGAAGAAAAGGAATTTACGGTAAGTAAACAAAATTCCCTTCTTTGTACTGATTAATACCATAAAATGATTTATAAGAGCCATCAATCAAAGGTAGAAACTCGCAGCAAGAGCCAAGGTCGGTCCGTACCGGCCCACCGATAAATGTACAGGAGGTGGGATGTCTAATGTTAATTTCTGCAGGGCTGTAGGGAACTGACCATTAGGAGCTTAATTAAATGGGTTGTCCACTACTTTTACATTGATGGTGTATCCTTGGGATAGGTCATAAATGTCTAATTGGCCGAGATCCAACACAAAGCACCTCCGCCGATCAGCTGCTCTCGGGCCCGGCGGCGGCAGGCAGCCAGACAGAATGCTCCATTCCGGAGCTGCTCCATCTTCGGATAGTGGTCGGGTACTGCATATCCACCTCCTATTGATCTGAATGGGAGGCGGATGTGCATTACCCGGCCGCAGCTACTATCCGAAGACAGGGCAGCGCCGGAGCTGAGCATTTTGAGCTGCCGGTTGCTGCCGCCGGCACCGAGAACAGCTGATTGGCGGGGGTGCTCGGTGTCGGATACCATCAGATCAGACATTGATGACCTATCGTAAAAGTAGTGGACAACCCCTTTAAGTGACACAGATGGTGATGGCAGCAGCTAACCTGCTGATGGTTTCCATTAAAAGGGATAAGCTTTGACAAATGTGGATCCCACTGTTAAAATCCGCACCGATCTCCAAAAAAAAATAGACTGACACCCACTATATCCAACTGAGACTGTTGCGGGGCAACATAAGAGTTTGTAGCTTGACGACTAGTCAACGAGCCACATTCAGGATAAGTTTGGGGAGGCTTAATGCAGTCTCCTGGACCCCTCAAAGTCTAATGTGTTGTGTGTCTTACAGGAGACCTGTCATCAGTGAACAACTCCCTGAATAACCATCAGCTGTCTCACCTTCAGTCCATACTCAACAACAATCAGCAACAGCAGCTCCTGCAAGGCTTCACCAATCTGCACGCCTTGAAAGGACACGGTCCCGGGCCTCCGAACAATATAAACCCCATGGCCTGTTTGTTCCAAAACTTCCAGGTAATTTTTTGAAGAATTACACAATTGTCATGTAAGTCAATGTGCTAAATCCCCCATATTGGGAAAAGGTTTTTTGCTTTTTGTAGACATTCTTATCTGTACTGATTCCAGGAGCTTTTCTTCATGTTATCAACCCTCTAACCCATCCATCAATGTGTCTTCTTTCCCAGTGGCGTAACTAGAGTTTGATGGGCCCAGTGCAAATTTTTGACCTGACCCCTCCCCCCCCATCCCCGCATGTTAGTCAGATGCATTTATATGTATGTTTACATTTAGTGTTCTAAATCCTATAAAGACATAAGAGTTGTCCCCCCATTATGATGTAATGTCCCCCATCCTGTTCTAATGTACTCCACCCCGGGCTCCTTCCTGGCATATATGTTCCCCAATCCTGGCATATACTGTCCCCTGTTATGATTCGGTGACCAAGGAGGATCAGAAAAAGGACAAAAAACTAGGAAACACAGAGAATCACCAGAGTGGTTGGAATCTCAACGAACTGCAGACCTAACACTAACACGCAAGTAGAAGTAGCCGTGGGACATGCCTACGATGACCTGGTCGCCTCGACACAGCTGGAGAACTAATTATTCCTACAGAGATTTTTGCAGGAAAGATTAATCTGCCTCGGAGCAGTCCCCAAAGTTATAGATTGCCCCCCACATGTAAAGATTATGGTGATTGTAGGAAAACACAATACACAGGTAGAAAACAGATTCAGCAAAGATGAGGCCCGTCCCATCTAAATAGGGCAGGACAGAAAAGAGCACTGTCTGCAGCCGTGCAATACTCTAGAAAAAGAACCAACACGCCTGAACTGGAAAAATACTGAGCCCACACAGACTCTCCCCCACTATATCAGGACTCTGGTGTAACTGGGATTCAAACAAACGCTAACATAGTGGAGGAAAATTAGTACCAAGCATGGCAAAACAAAATACATAGCAGAATATGGAGCAAGGTATACAGACATTCCCAGCAGGGAATGATCCAACTCCACCCAGAACTCCACACAGGCAAAAACAGGAAATAAGCCTTTGTACCTTAAACAAAAAAACAAGAAAGTAGAAACCACCAGCAGAGGTACAAAGACCAAACTTACCTGAAAGGAGTTCTGGTAGACACAGAAGGAAGGACTGGCTTCAGGATGTCCTTAGCACACTTAAGACAACATTGAGCACCAGCAAGGAACAAGAGAATACTACTGTTATATAGGCCCAATCAGAACCACCTGACTGCCAATCATCCTCAGCTGTCTGGTTTCCATTCAGCAAGCTAACTCTACTACCAGCACTGACCACAAGAGGAAGCCCCAAACGAATCCAATCCAAATGAATTCACAACAATCTCCCTCCTGGTGTATATGTTCCTCTCCTGGGCCCCTCCTAGTTTACACTGTCCCCTTTCTGGTATACAATGTCCTCCTCCTGGTATATACTGTCCCCCTCCTGGTATATACTGTTCTCACCACCGTCCCAGCTCCCACGCAGCATGGCGTTCTCCTCTGTAGCTGGCCCGCAGTGGATGTCAGCTTTCATCGGCATTCGTGCTATGGCAATGAATGTTGTCATATATATGTGCCGCCTCAGTAATGGGGACGCCGATGAAAGCTGCCAGCTTCTATTTGGCCGGCAGCGTGTATCGCACTGCAGTGACTCGACAGGTCTCTGCACCGCGATACATTTCAACTGGATGTGCGGCTTCGGGCACACGCACATCCAGCTGAAGCAGGGGCTGCAACCCCGGTCACGATCCCTGTGACTGTGATAGTTCCGTCCCTGCTTCTTCCTGGTCTTTTTATGATCCCTAAAGAGTTAGACCATTATTAATTTGGACAAAATATCACCTACATTATTATTACCTCCATTCATATTTTTTTTTTCTTTATTTTCAACAGGTGAGAATGCAAGAAAACAAAGAGGTAAATGCCCAGATGGGACTGTCTTCAATACACGAAAACCCAAACTCTGCACTTCCTCCATTTCCAGAGAAATCCTGCACCATGCCGCACAGGACAGAGCCGTACATAAAAGATAAACGGGAGGGAGACGGCTCGGTGGACGCCATCTATAAAGCTGTGGTAGACGCGGCCAGTAAAGGAATGCAGGTGGTCATCACTACGGCCGTGTCCAGCACAACACAGATGAGCCCCATCCCAGCACTAAGTGCCATGAGTGCCTTCACCGCATCCATCGGTGACCCGTTAAATCTCTCGAGTGCGGTGAGCGCTGTCATCCACGGAAGGAACATGGCAAACTCTGATCACGAGGTCAGGACAAGGAACTCTAGAGGTAACCGGATGAGGAAAAACTTAGATCACGGCAAACATATGGCTGACGGGGACGGGTTTGATTATTTAAAAGCGGGCTGCAATACACCTAAAAGACAATGGAATGGGGGTCAGAGTCCCGGAGACGTGAACAGGTGGAAATGTGAGGAGGTTCTGGACCACAATGCACAGGTCCATGGCAATCCTTACCAAGCAAGATCTGGCAACATCTCTATATTGCACTCTTTCGAAGACGAGCAGTGCCAGATTTTGTTGCCCCCCAGACATTGTCCGAACGATAAAATGCTAGAGGATAACTTCAGGTTTAACCATTACAAAAGAACTATGATGAGTTTTAAAGAGCGGTTGGAAAACACAGTGGAACGGTGCGCTCACATGAACGGGACCCGGGCCGCTCCGCACAGAGGGTACGGAGATCTGCTCAGCATCCCCAAACACGAGATCAGCATGGAGGAACAATCTCCCAGCTCTTCCAACAGTTTGGAAAGTTCTTTAGCGAGAGACTACATCCATTATAATGGAGACTTCCATGCCAAAGGCATGAACGGCTGCGCCCCGAGTCCCTCAGACACCAAGAGTATCAGCAGCGAGGACGATCTTAGGATACCCGACTCCCCGTCATCAAATGACTTAATGCCTTATAGGCCGAGGACGTTTAATATGGGAGACTTAGTCTGGGGACAGATTAAAGGACTGGCCGCGTGGCCTGGAAAATTGGTGAGGGACAACCTCCACAACTCGTATCAACAGAACTCTGAGGAGGGGAAGGTACACGTCCACTTGTGTATTTTTTTAGGATATGTTAATTGTGTGAGCTGGATACTGGCGTGTGGTAAGAAGTGTTGTCTTCTCATGAATGAAGAAGGTAAAAAGAGGGATTTTTGGGTACTCACCGGAAAATCTCTTTCTCTTGAGTTTTCATTGGGGGACACCGCTACCGTCCTGTGTCCCCCCCCCCCCCAATGAAACGAGAGAGAAATGTGCGGATTTTAAAGGGTTTATTGACGTTCATCCATAGTGATCTACATGATTGAAGGTGCCACTGTATTCTGGCATGTGCCATTTCCCTTTTGTTTACCAGGTACGGCTTGTTCTTTATTTTTTTATTTAGCACAATTTTGCAGTTTAGTTTTGTTCCTTTCAATTAAATTGGACCAAGCTTAAAAAAAATGGCCACAACCACTACTAAATTTCTTGAGATGTAATGGATAAAAAGCAACGAGAAGG
Source organism: Anomaloglossus baeobatrachus (assembly GCF_048569485.1). Taxonomy (NCBI): domain Eukaryota; kingdom Metazoa; phylum Chordata; class Amphibia; order Anura; family Aromobatidae; genus Anomaloglossus; species Anomaloglossus baeobatrachus. The sequence goes on from NC_134359.1 coordinate 32,737,173, forward strand.
CGGTAGCCCTGTCATCTAATATGTCTTAAAGGGAATCTCTCAGGTGCAATATACACCCAGAACCACGAGCAGTTCTGTGTGCGTATTTCTAAAACCGTCCTTGTATCTAGTAGCATAGATAAAGGGATCTTTAGAAAAAGTATTTCTAAAGATCCCTTATGATATGCTAATGAGTGCAAAGACTAATCGCAAGGGCATTATATCCCTCGACTAGTCCGCCCTCTTACCATGCCCACAGTGGCGTGCTAACATGCTATTCAGTGCCAATCATCAATGGTGACTCACGTAACTGTTGTCACCACCGATGACGCCGGGTTTAGGCTCAGTGCGCATGATCAGAGGTCACCGCACTTCCAGTCATACCCATTAAGAAGCCGGGTGTACGCGTCCCGGCTTCAGAGAGGTTTAGTGCGCATGACTGAAAGTGCCGGGACTTCTGATCACGTGCACTGAGCCTAAAGGCCCTGTCACACACCGAGATAAATCTGCGGCAGATCTGAGGTTGCAGTGAAATTGTGGACAATCAGTGCCAGGTTTGTGGCTGTGTACAAATGGAACAATATGTCCATGATTTCACTGCAACCACAGATCTGCCAAAGATTTATCTCTGTGTGTGACGGGGCCTTAAGCCAACGTCGAGGCGATGACAACGGACACAGGTACACGTGTCACTGCCAATGACGCTAGTACTGCATAGCATGTTATTACTCCCCTGTGGATGTGCTAACATGTTAAGAGGGCGGACTAGTCTTGGGAAATAACGCCCTTGCGACTAGTCCCTGCGCTCATTAGCATATCATAAAGGATCTTTAGAAATTCTTTTACTAAAGATAACTTTATCTCTGCTACTAGATACAGGGACAGTTAGGCAGGGATTAGCAATATGCACCCAGAACTGCTCGTGGTTCTGGGTGCATATTGGACCTGACAAGTTCCCTTTAAGGCTGTGTTCTCGCTGCAGCTGAAAATTACTGCAATTTTTTGCACTGCATTCATCTGCAAATCCGTGGGGCCGTTCTGATCGGCTGCCTGATATTGCAGGGGAAATGGCAGGAAAATCTGTGGAAAGACCGGAGCGGCACAGAGGATAAGCGGTCAATACAGAAGTCAAGCAAGCCACTTTAATAATTCATTCCTGTGTGAATCTGCTGGGTGTCTGTAGTCTGACTATCGGTCCTGTACAGATCACTGCATTGTCGGAGAGCTCTGCACAATAAGCTGCTGTCGATGTTACTCCGCTTTGCTCGCTCCAGTCCGGTGGCGTCCGTCGGTCTTTTTATGGTTCTCTTTCAGCGATGAGGTCTTGTACATCTACTTCACTTCCGCAGCTAATCACTGTGCACAAAAGTTACCTGGCGGCAATCATTGATTGACTGCAGCAGCGGATGTACAACACTTTCTTGGTGTGGATGAGGACCAAAGACTAACGAGGACCATCGGAACCGGAGCAGTGGCGGATTTCTTTCACTCTTTTATTGTTGCCTAAATTTGATGGGCTACTCACGTTAATTTGTGCATCGCTGTCACTGGAGTGACTGAATACATAAGGGTGCACCAGAAAATACATTTATAATGCATGACATTTCCTGGCAGAATCATTCTAGAGATCTGATGGTCTTGTCCTGCTTGTCCCTTGCATTGCACATAATACCGAGAGTGCGAGGAGAGCGAAAATTGCAAAAAAATAGAGCAAACCCACACATTTCACAAAGCATGAAATGCACAATGACATCCGCGGGATAAATCGTCGTGCGGTGATGTAAAATCCGCAGTTCTTATCAATTTACCCTGCAAATATTTTTTGCAACGATCTCCATGTACTCTACGTGACAACGTACGGAAAGACATGCCCGAGCAGTGGGGACAATGCGGGCGGATGCCCAGTGATGATTGGATCTTTACCTTGTTAAAGGCTTGTGGTATATACAATGATTTACATTTGTAGAGCTCCCAGAAACGTCAACATGTGTCCGCTAAAAGTTGCAAGACATGACTGGTACAGGTGGGACCTACATATGTCAGACATTTTGGGATATTTTGTGATGGTTTGTGGGCTATTCTTTGATGATTCGTGGGCTATTCTTTGATTCGTGGGCTATTTGATGATTCGTGGGCTATTCTTTGATTTGTGGGCTATTCTTTGATGATTCGTGGGATATTCTGTGATGCTTCGTGGTATAGTCTGTGATGGTTTGGTGGATATTCTTTGATGATTTGTGGGATATTCTTTGGTTCGTGGGATATACTGTGGTGATTCGTGGGATATTCTTTGGTTCGTGGGATATTCTCTGATGATTTGTGGGATATTCTCTGATGATTCGTGGGATATTCTGTGATGATTCGTGGGATATTCTGTGATGATTCGTGGGATATTCTGTTATGATTCGTGGGATATTCTTTGATGATTCGTGGGATATTCTTTGATGATTCGTGGGATATTCTCTGATAATTCGTGGGATATTCTTTGATGATTCGTGGGATATTCTTTGATCGTGGGATATTCTTTGGTTCGTGGGATATACTGTGATGATTCGTGGGATATTCTCTGATGATTCGTGGGATATTCTCTGATGATTCGTGGGCTTTTCTTTGATGATTCGTGGGATATTCTGTGATGATTCGTGGGATATTCTGTGATGATTCGTGGGATATTCTTTGATGATTCGTGGGATATTCTGTGATGATTCGTGGGATATTCTGTGATGATTCGTGGGATATTCTTTGATGATACGTGGGATATTCTTTGATCGTGGGATATTCTTTGGTTCGTGGGATATACTGTGATGATTCGTGGGATATTCTCTGATGATTCGTGGGATATTCTCTGATGATTCGTGGGATATTCTTTGATGATTCGTGGGATATTCTTTGATGATTCGTGGGATATTCTTTGATCGTGGGATATTCTTTGGTTCGTGGGATATACTGTGATGATTCGTGGGATATTCTCTGATGATTCGTGGGATATTCTTTGATGATTCGTGGGATATTCTTTGATTCGTGGGATATTCTTTGATGATTCGTGGGATATTCTCTGATGATTCGTGGGATATTCTCTGATGATTCGTGGGATATTCTGTGATGGTTCGTGGGATATTCTCTGATGATTCGTGGGATATTCTCTGATGATTCGTGGGATATTCTCTGATGGTTCGTGGGATATTCTGTGATGGTTCGTGGGATATTCTGTGATGGTTCGTGGGATATTCTGTGATGGTTCGTGGGATATTCTGTGATGGTTCGTGGGATATTCTTTGATTCGTGGGATATTCTTTGATTCGTGGGATATTCTCTGATGATTCGTGGGATATTCTCTGATGATTCGTGGGATATTCTCTGATTCGTGGGATATTCTGTGATGGTTCGTGGGATCTTCTGTGATGGTTCGTGGGATCTTCTGTGATGGTTCGTGGGATATTCTGTGATGGTTCGTGGGATATTCTGTGATGGTTCGTGGGATATTCTGTGATGGTTCGTGGGATATTCTTTGATTCGTGGGATATTCTTTGATTCGTGGGATATTCTCTGATGATTCGTGGGATATTCTTTGATTCGTGGGATATTCTTTGATTCGTGGGATATTCTTTGATTCGTGGGATATTCTTTGATTCGTGGGATATTCTTTGATTCGTGGGATATTCTTTGATTCGTGGGATATTCTTTGATTCGTGGGATATTCTTTGATTCGTGGGATATTCTTTGATTCGTGGGATATTCTTTGATTCGTGGGATATTCTTTGATTCGTGGGATATTCTCTGATTCGTGGGATATTCTCTGATGATTCGTGGGATATTCTTTGGTTCGTGGGATATTCTTTGGTTCGTGGGATATTCTTTGGTTCGTGGGATATTCTTTGGTTCGTGGGATATTCTTTGGTTCGTGGGATATTCTTTGATGATTCGTGGGATATTCTTTGGTTCGTGGGATATTCTTTGGTTCGTGGGATATTCTTTGGTTCGTGGGATATTCTTTGGTTCGTGGGATATTCTTTGGTTCGTGGGATATTCTTTGATGGTTCGTGGGATATTCTTTGGTTCGTGGGATATTTTTTGATTCATGGGATATTCTGTGATGGTTCGTGGGATATTCTTTGATGATTCGTGGGATATTCTGTGAATTTTCCATCAAGGTAGGTCTGAGACTAGGATGTTCTGTACAGTCATGGCCAAAAGTTTTGAGAATGACACCAAAATGATATTTTCACATGATCTGTTGCCCTCTGGTTTTTAATTGTGTTTGATGTTTACATCACATACAGAAATATAATTGCAATCATATTATGAGACCAAAAGGTTATATTGACAGTTAGAATGAGTTAATGCAGCAAGTCAATATTTGCAGTGTTGACCCTTCTTCTTCAGGACCTCTGCAATTCTCCCGGGCATGCTCTCAATCAACTTCTGGAGCAAATCCTGACTGATCGCTGTCCATTCTTGCATAAGCAATGCTTGCATTTTTCCAGAATTTGTTGGTTTTTGTTTGTCCACCCGTCTCTTGATGATTGCCCACAAGTTCTCAATGGGATTAAGATCTGGGGAGTTTCCAGGCCATGGACCCAAAATCTCTGTTTTGTTCCATGAGCCATTTAGTGATCACCTTTGCTTTATGGCAAGGTGCCCCATCATGCTGGAAAAGGCATTGTTGGGCGCCAAACTGCTCTTGGACAGTTGGGAGAAGTTGCTCTTGGAGGACATTCTGGTGCCATTCTTTATTCATGGCTGTGTTTTTAGGCAATGCTGTGAGTGGTGCGATTCCCTTGGCTGAGAAGCAACCCCACACATGAATGGTTTCCGGATGCTTAACAGTTGGCATGAGACAAGACTGGTGGTAGCGCTCGCCTCTTCTTCTCCTAATAAGCTGTTTTCCAGATGTCCCAAACAATCGAAAAGGGGATTCATCTGAGAAAATGACTTTACCCCAGTCCTCAGCAGTCCACTCCCTGTACCTTTTGCAGAATATCAGTCGGTCCCTGATGTTTTTTCTGGAGAGAAGTGGCTTCTTTGCTGCCCTCCTTGAAACCAGGCCTTACTCAAGCAGTCTCCGCCTCACAGTGCGTGCAGAAGCAGTCACACCAGCCTGCTGCCATTGCTGAGCTAGCTCGGCACTGCTGGTAGTCCGATCCCACAGCTGAAACAGTTTTAAGATACGGTCCTGGCGTTTGCTGGTCCTTCTTGGGCGCCCTGGAGCCTTTTTGGCAACAATGGAAGCTCTCTCCTTGAAGTTCTTGATGATGCGATAGATTGGTGACAGAGGTGCAATCTTTGTAGCTGCGATACTCTTCCCTCTTAGGCCATTTTTGTGCAGAGCAATGATGGCTGCACGTGTTTCTTTAGAGATAACCATGGTTAACTGAAGAGAAACAATGATACCAAGCACCAGCCTCCTTTTTAAAGTGTCCAGTGGTGTCATTCTTACTTAATCATGACTGATTGATCGCCAGCCCTGTCCTCATCAACAGCCACACCTGTGTTAATGGAACAATCACTAAAACAATGTTAGCTGCTCCTTTTAAGGCAGGAATGAAATGCTGTTGAAATGTATTTTGGGGGTTAAAGTTCATTTTCTTAGCCAATATTGACTTTGCAAGTAATTGCTGTTAAGCTGATCACTCTTTATGACATTCTGGAGTATATGCAAATTGCCATTAGAAAAACTTAAGCAGTAGACTTTGTAAAAATTAATATTTGTAGCATTCTCAAAACTTTTGGCCATGACTGTACACTGCCTGACAGACGTTCTGTTGCTTATCCATGTTATGTAAATTAAAGCTTATAACCTGACTTTAAATTCATCCATTGGGTTTATAAATTACTCTTTTGAAAGCTGAAACCCTCCCAAATTTGGTTTAGGTTATGAAAATAAAGTTGCTGCAAAGCTGAAATATTGATCATTTAATGAACACCGGTCAGATTTTGGCAAGACAAAAGTTTTGTCGCCCACAGAAAGTAATGTGAAATTCAAACAAATAATTAACTTCTAATACAAAGATATGTTGCATAACATTGGTGAATGAAGTTGTGGTGCTATTAGAGCCATATTTAATATTTTGTGTGACTTCCATGAGCTTGAAGGACTGCATCCATGCGGTTCAACAATGATTCATACAATTTATTGATGAAGTCATCAGGAATAGCAAAGAATGCAGTCTTAAATGCCCCCCAGAGTTCATCTAGATTCTTTGGTTTTGTCTTCCAAGCTTCCTCTTTCATCCTACCCCAAACATGCTCAATGATGTCTGGTGACTGGGCTGGCCAGTCCTTGAGCACCTTGATCTTCTTTGCTAGGAGGAACTTTGTTGTAGAGATGGATGGATGAGATGGAGCACCATCTTGCTGCAGAATTTGACCTCTTTTATGATTGGAAATGTAAGGGGTAGCTAATACTTCTTGATATTTTAGGCTATTGATATTGCCTTCCACCTTGCAAATGTTTCGCACACCCCCATACTGAATGTAACCCCAGACCATGATCTTTCCACCACTAAAACTTAACTGTTTTCTAGGTGTAATTTGGATCCATACGGGCTCCAGTAGGTCTCCTGCAGTATTTGCGGCGGCAGTGGTGTAGTTGAACGTAAGATTCATCAGAGAAATCCACCTTTTGCCACTTTTCCAGCGTCCATCTGTTTAGCAGGCTGTGGGACTTGGCAAATGCCACACGTTTTTTTAATTGCCTTGTGTTTAGTGCTGTTTTCTGGGCACTGATTCGATCATGGAGGCATTTCGAGACAGAATCCTACAAACTGTTCTAGTTGACACAGGGACTTGAGGTGCCCAGGCCTGTTGGAGCTCTGCTGCAGTGGAAGAGGGGCTGGCTTTGGATTTTCTAACCAACAAACGTTCCTCCTAAGCAGTTGTCTTGCGGAGTCTGTGGATCTGGGTTTGTCAAAAACATCTCCAGTCTCTTCAAATCTTTTTTTAATTCTCTGTACTTGACACTGAGACACCTTAAAGGTGCCAGCCACCTCTGCAGTGGATCTGGTCTTCAGCCTCTTTATAATCAAGGCTTTGTCGCAGGGTGGATTTTTGGCAAGTTGTCAGAGGTCAAGTTGCAGTTGAAGAGAAGGTCTGGGGTGCTGGATTTCTTTTTCTACACACCCACTAATGAACCGATCATTAAGTGAGCACAGGTGAGGATGTAAACTAGGATTGGTTGCATTATATAACAAGGCGACAAAACTTTTGTCTTGCCAAAATCTGACCTTTCTGTGTTCATTAAATGATCAATATTTCAGCTTTGCAGCAACTTTTAGTTTTATAACCTAAACCAAATTTTGGGAGGGTTTCAGCTTTCAAAAGAGTAATTTATAAAACCAATGGATGAATTTTAAGTCAGGTTATAAGCTTTTATTTACACAACATGGATATGTGGGTTGGACTTCCGGCCACAAAACTACTTTTCTTCTGTTATGCATTTTTACAAAACGTTACACTTTTATATAAAACATCACCTGAAGGTGTCGATCCCATGATTGTAAAGTGCCGGGTGGAATTTGTTACAATGTTCCAGTGGATATATAGACATGGTGGTTTTTGTTTTGTTTTCTTTGTTTTTTTGTGTTTTGGGAGAATTATTTTGGCAGTAATTTTTGCCCTGGAGTGTCTGGATTGTACAGTCCGCTTCATTATTCTCTTACTGACCGAATGTAGTTGTCGGCTGATGATACAAATAATCTCATTTGATTTTTTTTTTATTTAATTTTTTAGATGGAGAGTGAGAAGTTTAAGACTCTGACGGAGGCATACAATCGAGCGCAGAAACGGAACCGGAAGTAAGGATCAGGCGGGTGGTAGAACTAAAACTCCCAGCATGACCTGAAAGCTTACCGGCTGTTGGAGCATGCTGGGAGATGTAGTTACAACAGCTGGATTGTCGCAGACTTCAGACCTCATGGTGAAGGCTGGAGTCACATTAGCATATGCCATATGATGTGAGAGCATTGTATGCGATATGCTGATGACCCTCAGCTGCCACTCTGCTGCGAGCGTGGTCTGAGTGTCATTATACTGTGATCTGATCTTGCGATCGGATCACTGCTGCAGAAGAGAGGGAGGGGTTAATCTATCCATCTCCTCCATTGTCAGCCTTATATTGCACTGCACTCAGATGTCGTCAGAGTGCAGTCTGATGTTTCTCATACACCCATAGACTTAAGGGTACTTTACATGCTGCGACATCGCTAGCGATCTCGTTAGCGATGTGAAATTCTAGATCGCAATTGCGATCTTTCGAGATCGCACATGTGTAAAATGACCTATGTGCGACCTCAAAAGATCGCACTTGCGATCTAGAATTTCACATCGCTAACGAGATCGCTAGCGATGTCGCAGCGTGTAAAGTACCCTTTACTCGTCCGATTCATACTCTTGTAAGTGTACCCTAATGGATCGTATCCTAAACGTGGACTTCTAAGGGTTTTCAGATCAGTACATAACCATGGCTTCCAGAAACTGCACCACTTCTGTCTGGCTATAGTTTTTCTATAGCCATTTAAAAATGAATGAGCCTTGGTTAAAAGGGATTCTTCACTTTTTGGATAACCCCTGCAATAAGGAGGGTTGCATGACCTAGCCGGGAACCCTGCAATCAGCTGCAATTTTTGGTCAAATCGGGCAGTGTTACATTTCCCTGCAGCGCCACCACAGGCGAAACTGAGCATTACATGTAAAGCGCTGCGGAAATAACGGCGCTATATAAGTGAATAAATCATTATTACACAGCGTCCGTCTTATCAATAGGTTCTCCTATATAATACCGGACAGAACAAATCCTCCTGTGAGAGACTTTGTGCCCGATTTCATTAATTAATAATAATAATAATAATAATTCATTTATATAGCGCTATTAATTCCACAGCGCTTTACATACATTGGCAACACTGTCCCCATTGGGGCTCACAATCTAGAGTCCCTATCTGTATGTCTTTGGAGTGTGGGAGGAAACCGGAGAACCCGGAGGAAACCCACGCAAACACAAGGAGAACATACAAACTCCTTGCAGATGGTGTCCTTGGTGGGATTTGAACCCAGGACCCCAGCGCTGCAAGACTGCAGTGCTAACCACTGAGCCACCACAAGACTGCAGTGCTAACCACTGAGCCACCGTGTTGCCCATCAATGCTCATTGTTGAATTTATACCTTTTCGCTTTTTGGTGTGTTTTGGGTGTTTTTTTTATTTTTTTTTTTATTTTTCCCTGTTCTGCATTTGCACCTTAATTTTCTGTCAATTTGCTCCATTTTTAAACTCTGTTTTATGTGTTTTCTTTTTTTTTTCTTTGTGTGCAGAGTTTTAGGCATCCTTAAATTTTCACCTAATTCTTCAATTGCACTTTTAAAAAAAAATAAAATTAAATTGCTTAATTTTTGTGCAAAATGGACTCAAGTCCCGTTTTAGTGATTTTATGTACATCTGAAATTTTTGGCATAAATTTAACATTTTTAGTAAAGGACAAAAAATAAAAAGGATTTTTGCTTTTACACAAAATTCATGACTTTTGCAAAAACTTGGTGCAACAGTCAAAAAGTTGCAGAGGAAAAAAAAAAAGAAAAGCTGATCAATTAAGCCCTTTTATGCCAGATTTTCACGGTGTCCAGGAGGGTCCTAGAGCGGAGATCCCCCTCTATTAACTCATAATTTCCTGATGGGGGATATGAACGTAGACCTAACTTGTTCTTCAAAATGATCCTGACTTTCTCTCTTTTTAGGAGCGGAACACTAAATAATCATTTAGAAGCTGCAATACACGAGGCAATGAACGAGCTGGACAAGATCTCTGGCAATGTAAGTTGCAATACAGTGACTGGGCCCAGTCCCAAGAGATGAGTGGTGGTCACTGGTTACATCAAAATTAAGTTTTCGATAGAGTTCAGAACTAAAAAATAATTAAAAATGAATTTGAGGTCATCAGAGAGTCATAAACGGTTCATTGATATAAATCTGTTTTGAAAAATGTATAAATAATTTAACCTGTACTTGACAATCTAAAATTATGCCTAAAATGCAATAAACCTGTCCGGCAAATAACAAGGCCTCAAATGGGTTTGTAGCCTTTGGAATAGAGGTTATAGCTCATGGATCATGAGGAGGCCGAATTAAAAAATTATTGCTTGGTCAGTGATTACCTTTTGGTTAATAAGAGTACACTCAGTTTCAGCACACAATCTTCATTGATTATTAATTTTCAGCCCCCTCTTCCTCATAATGCAGTTTGTCACATGATCCAAGTTTCAGATTTTTCTCTTGGAGTGTATCTCCCAGTAATATAGGCTGGATTTGAGCTCTGTGTGTCTCCAGTAATATAGGCTGGATGTGAGGTCTGTGTGTCTCCAGTAATATAGGCTGGATGTGAGGTCTGTGTGTCTCTCCCAGTAATATAGGCTGGATATGAGCTTTGTATTTTCCCCAGTAATATAGGCTGGATGTGAGCTCTGTGTGTTTCTTACAGTAATATAGGCTGGATATGAGCTGTGTGTGTCTCCCCCAGTAATATAGGCTGGATTTGAGCTCTGTGTTTCTCCTAGTAATATAGGCTAGATGTGAGGTCTGTGTCTCCCAGCAATATATGCTGGATGTGAGATCTGAGTGTCTCCAGTAATATAGGCTGGATGTGAGGTCTTTGTATCTTCCCCAGTAATATAGGCTGGATGTGAGCTCTGTGTGTTTCTTACAGTAATATAGGCTGGATGTGAGGTCTGTGTGTTTCTTACAGTAATATAGGCTGGATGTGAGGTCTTTGTATCTTCCCCAGTAATATAGGCTGGATGTGAGCTCTGTGTGTTTCTTACAGTAATATAGGCTGGCTGTCAGCTCCGTGTGTGTCTCCCAGTAATATAGGCTGGATGTGAGGTCTTTGTATCTCCCCCAGTAATATAGGTTGGATGTGAGCTGTGTGTGTCTCCCCCAGTAATATAGGCTGGATGTGAGCTGTGTGTGTCTCCCTAGTAATATAGGCTGGATATGAGCTGTGTGTGTCTCCCCCAGTAATATAGGCTGGCTGTCAGCTCCGTGTGTGTCTCCAGTAATATAGGCTGGATGTGAGGTCTTTGTATCTTCCCCAGTAATATAGGCTGGATGTGAGCTGTGTGTGTTTCTCACAGTAATATAGGCTGGCTGTCAGCTCTGTGTGTGTCTCCCAGTAATATAGGCTGGATGTGAGGTCTGTGTCTCCCAGTAATATAGGCTGGATGTGAGCTGTGTGTGTCTCTCCCAGTAATATAGGCTGGATGTGAGCTGTGTGTGTCTCTCCCAGTAATATAAGCTGGATGTGAGGTCTGTGTCTCCCAGTAATATAGGCTGGATGCGAGCTCTGTGTGTCTCTCCCAGTAATATAGGCTGGATGTGAGGTCTGTGTGTCTCTCCCAGTAATATAAGCTGGATGTAAGCTCTGTGTGTCTTTCCCAGTAATATAGGCTGGATGTGAGCTCTGTGTGTCTTTCCCAGTAATATAGGCTGGATGTGAGCTCTGTGTGTCTCTCAGTAATATAGGCTGGATGTGAGCTCTGTGTGTTCCCCTGTAATATAGGCTGGATGTGAGGTCTGTGTCCCCCAGTAATATAGGCTGGATGTGAGGTCTGTGTCCCCCAGTAATATAGGCTGGATGTGAGGTCTGTGTCCCCCAGTAATATAGGCTGGATGTGAGGTCTGTGTCCCCCAGTAATATAGGCTGGATGTGAGGTCTGTGTCCCCCAGTAATATAAGCTGGATGTGAGGTCTGTGTCTCTCAGTAATATAGGCTGGATGTGAGCTCTGTGTGTCTCTCCCAGTAATATAGGCTAGATGTGAGCGATATGTGCCTCCACCAACAGCATAGGCTGGATTTGAGGTCTGTGTGCATCTAGAGCGCACATTCAGCCTATACTACTGATAGAGACACTCCCACAAGAGAAAAATATTAACCTCGGATCAAGTTGTGTAAACTGCATATCAGATATGAAGGTTGCAGTCTAAAAAAAAGAAAAATTCCATGTCATTGCCTTTAATTACCCTGATGCAATGGTTGTGTGTATACATTTTAGGCAATAGCTTGTCCTTGAATCCAAGGATAGAGGTATAACCCCAGTATTCCTGCTTTTCTCTGTTCTTCCTTCAGGTGCCTCAGAGAGAACGACAGCTGAAGCCCCCAAAACCCAAGAGGAGGAAGATCTCCAGATAACATTGACAGTCCCTAAGATGATATATGTGTATATAGGCATTGATAATAATATATGTACATCAATATTTCTAGATATCACCACCTGGTGTAAAGTGAATATGTGGTAAATATTTTTGCATTTTAGGCAGGTGGGCGCTGGAAACCTGAAAAAGACAAAAACTCATGTGACTGAACGAATATTGTTTTTGTTTTGTTTTTTTTTCTATTACGCTACAGTTGTGATTATGAAGAGTATTAGTCAGATGTTTCTGATACATTTTCAGTGTGTATATAAGAAGATCTAGCGTTTGCTGACGAGGACCGCGATGTAAATAATGTACAATATTGTCATGTACAAGCCGACTTAATGCACACTTTATCTTTTACTGTACAATAATAGTGTACAAAAATTCTTTGGTTTCTATCAAGTTAATGTTTAAGAGATAGAAAAAAAAAAATGAAAACAAAAAAAAAAAGTCTTTTATATCATAATGTCAGAGGTGACCGCAATGGGGGCGCGCATCAGTCCTGATCATTACCTTCCAGGAAGCCCCTTACTCCCATTTCAGGTACCTGTTGGAGAGTGAGGTCTTAACACAATTATAAGATTGCATGTCCTCTGCTAACTTAATCTGCAATAATTCCTTTTTTTTTTTTTTGTTTATCATTTGTTACTCCGATGGCCGCTGGTGTACGGCTAGGTTGACCTGGGCAGCTGTCCCTGTCATGTCACTCTGCAAGTATGGCTCTACTACGTGGCTTAGCTTAAAGGTAATGGGTCAACCGGGGGTCCAGCAGCGCCTCAATATACGATACTAAGGACCCTCGTTTACCATCCACCCTCCAAAATGGCTCGGATTTGCTGCCCAGGTCATAAGCCTTCACCTACCAATGTAAAGCAGAGAGGATTCTTAGTTACATCATGTTTTATATAAAGAGGATCTCCACCTAAATATTATACTTAGAAAAATGGGTAAAATAATCATCACAATATACCCTCTGTAATTTCGGATGGCTTGGCAGACTATGTAGCATGGACGTCCACCATGTCACAGTTTAAAGGGGTTGTCCACCTTTGGGGACAATTGTTATACTTTCTTTTAAAACTTAATTGCATGTATTTGGGGCCAAAACTCACTTTTGGAATCTAGGTTTAACCATTTTGCACTTTTTATTTTCTATAGCCTTTACGGTGCAGTGTTTATATTACTGGCTGCTGAATGAGTAAACTGAGAATCTATTAGCGAGCTCATTTTAGATTGAATGAGACTTTGTTACTCTGAGCTTCGCTCAGCTAGTTTATGGTCACAGACCACATGAAAGTTGAAAGTGTGGTGAAACAAAGCTAGTAAAAGCCAAACTGTACAAAATGTTGAATCAAATCCAGTTGCAAAAATCATTTTTAGCCTCAAATACTTGCATTTAAGCGGAAAAGAATGACTCCAAAGGTGGACAACCGCTGTGTGTGTAAATGTGTAATTAAAAAAAATATATATATATTATATATTATATTTATATATATATATATATATATATATATATATATATATATATATATATATATATATATATATATAAAATAATATTTATATTATAATATTCTATTATAATATTCTATTATAATATTTATATTATAATATAATATTTATATTATAATATTTATATTATAATATAATATTTATATTATAATATAATATTTATATTATATTATAATATATTATATATATATATATATATATATATATATATATATATATATATAATTTTATTCTATTTTTTATTTTTTTTATATATATACTATAGCACAAAAGTGAGTACACTCCATTTTTGCAAATATTTTAAGATATCTTTTTATGGGACAACACTGAAGATCTGACCTTGTGATACAATGTACAGTGTCAGTGTGCAGCTTGTAAAACAGTGTGAATTTGGTGCTGTCTAAATAACTCAATATACAGTCATTAATGTCTAAACCACTGGCAACAAAAGTGAGTACACCCCTAAGTGACAATGGCCAAATTGGGTCCAAAATGTAAATATTTTGTGTGCCCACCATTATTTTCCAGCACTGCTTTAACTCTCTTGGGCATGGAGGTCACTAGAGCTTCACAGGAGTCGCTGGATCCTCTTCAATCCTCCCTGATGACATCACGGAGTTGGAAGATGTTACAGACCTTGCACCCCTCCACCTTCTGTTTGAGGAAGCCCCACAGATGCTCCATAGTTTAGGTCTGAAGACACAAGGATAGTCTAACATCTTTTCCTTCAGTTTCTTTAGCGAGGCAGTAGCCGCCCTGGAGGTGTTTGGTGTCGTGCCATGTCATGTTGAAATATGAAGGGTGGGGATCATGCTCTGTTTCCTTATGTCACCGTACATGTTGGCATTCTTGGTTCCCTTAATGAACTGTAGCCCCCAGAGCCAACCGCACGTATGCATCACCAATCCATGACCCTCCACCACCATGCCTGACTGTAGGCAGGACACACTAGCCTTTGTCCTCACCTGGTTGCCGCCTCACACGCTTGACACCATCTGAACCAAATAAGTTTATCTTGGTCTCATCAGACCACAGGACGGTTCCAGTAATCCATGTCCTTAGTCTGCTTGTCTTCAGCAAACTGTTTGCTGCTTTCTTGTGCATCATGGTTAAAAAAAGACTTCCTTCTGGGACGACAGCCATGCTGATCAATGGGATGCTGTGGCATATTTTCTGAGCACTTACAGGCAGACCTCCCCCCACCCCTGTAACCTCTGCGGTGTGCGGCGTATGGTGTGAGCACTGACAGGGGGACCCCCACCCCTGTAAACTCTGCAGCAATGCTGGTAGCACTCGTACATCTATTTTGAAAAGACGACCTCTGGATATGACATTGAGCATGTGCAATCAACTTCTGTGGTCGGCCATGGCGAGGCTTGCTCTAAGTGGATCCTCTCCTGTTATACCGCTGTATGGTCTTGGCCTCCGTGCTGCAGCTCAATTTCAGGGTGCTGGCAATCTTCTTATAGCCTCGGCCATCTTTATGTAAAGAAACAATTATTTTTTTTCAGATCCTTAGAGAATTCTTTGCCACGAGGAGCCATGTTGAACTTCCAATGACCAGTATGAGAGAGTGTGTGAGGGATAAAACCAAATGTAACACCCCTGCCCTCCATTCACACCTGAGACCTTGTAACACTAATGAGTCACATGATCGAGGAGGAAAAATGGCTAATTGGGGGCAGTTTTCCCTTAGGGGTGGTACTCACTTTTGTTGCCAGCGGTTTAGACATTAATGGATGTGTGAGTTATTTAGAGGACGCCAAATTTACACTGTTATACAAGCTGCACACTGACACTGCACATTGTATCACAGGGTCAGATCTTCAGTGTTGTCCTATAAAAAGATAAAATATTTACAAAAGTGTGAGGGGTGTACTCACTTTTGTGATATACTGTGTGTGTATATTATTTAGGTGGAGAACTTTTCGTGCACCTGTAATGAGAGACGTGGGCAATGGTCGAGCCCCCCCCGGAGTGTATACTTCTTCCTTCATTGAGCTGATGGGAGATGCAGTGTATGGAAGGCGTCTGTCTTGTCAAATACAACAGGACTCTCCCTGCCCTGCCCGCTGACCAGTGCATCTCTTTAAATGCCCCTTAGGGCGACTTTTATAGTCCTTATTGCAGCTGCACGTCCTCTTGAACTCCCACAACCCACACCCCGCGCTTTTCATACATGGTATCATCCCATAAGCCCCCTTTTTTTTTTTCTCTCGATTGCACTGATTTGCAGCCTCGCCAACTCCTAATCCACATATACAACGATGTGCTAAGTGATCGTCTTTGTTTCTAAGCCACAGCGACGAGATCACTCCATGGATTTATATTGCTAATTATCTGACACTACAGAAGTGTACGCTGTCTACGTAGCCTGGCCTTGGAAGCATGCATCTCCATTACACAGTATTAACGCATCACGAGCTGCCGGGGCAGAGGCACCCAATAACGTAGCTTCCCTTTTTTTGTTTTTGTTTTTTTTTAATTTGTTTGTTTTTATTTTGTGTTTTTATCAGTATTATGTAACATATCACAGATTTATTTTATTTAAAAAAAAAAAAGTATTTATACTGTTAACAGATTATATATTAATGTGGCTGAAACATGCAAGTTATTTTATTAACCAAATTATTTATGTTACGTAAAGTGAAAATGTGAAGCTACAGAAAAAAAAACACTACGTATAAATGAGCCGACAATATTGTATTGTAACGAAAAGTTTTCACTTGTGCATATGTATATTCATCATTCACAATTCATGGCTGTGAGCGCATGTGTGAATATACATCTGTTATCTCTGGACCTGATGGATTGCAAAAAACTGAAGCTCCCTGGTATGAACGCCACAATGGAATGTACCCATCATCTGCCCCTCAGCACCGGAAGCCATTTATTTTTGTTTATTTTTTATAACCCCCTATAGACCTGCAGATACTTGGCTAACATATGCCTACCACGGGCATTAACACTAGAAGTCCCAGAGAGGGGCCATTTAACATTTCTACCATTGGAACCCTATGGAGCTCGAAATTCTTGGGACTTCTAGTGTTAAACAATCGCCAATGTGCTCCATGCAAGACAGCTATTTATTGGCTTGTATGTACAGGCCAACATCAATTTTAAATGCACAGAGGGTCACCAACCATCATGGATCATGTCAGTGACCCAAATCTTGCAAAACCTGCACAGTTTGGAACAATTGTTATACATAAAGGGATTGTGTGGCCTATCAAATTTATTTTTTTATTTATTTATTTCTATTCTTATTTTTCCCGTTATTTTTATTTGTTTTATTTCTATTACTTTTTAGTTGTTTTTTTTTTTATTTCTCTTAAGTTTATTTTTATTTTTTTATATATTTTATTATATATATTTTATTTAATTTTTTTCAGTTTATTCCTTTTATTTTTCATTTCTTAACTTTTTTATTGCTAGTTTTATTTTTATTTTATTTCCATTTTTTTGTTATATATTTTTATTTATTTCTACTTTTATTTTAGTTTAGTTTTTTCTTTTTTCAAGTTCGAAAATAAAATATATATAAATATATTTCTATTTTTAGTTTCTCTTTTTCTATATCATTATATATATGTGTGTGTATGTGTGTATATATGTATGTGTATATATGTATGTGTGTATATGTATGTATATATATATATATATATATATATATAATTACAGACGTGTATATATATATGTGTGTATATGTATAATATATGTGTGTGTGTAATATATATATATATATATATATATATATATATATATATATATACAACACACACACACGTACATATATATATACACATATACACACACACACACACACACACACATATACATATCTATAATATATATATATATATATATATATATTATAGATATATATATGTGTGTGTGTGTGTGTGTATATATATATATAATGTATTTTTATATATATATATATTCTAGAAAAAGAGGAACTAGAAATAAAAAATATATAAATATAACTTAAAAAAAGAAAATATATAAACTAAAAAATAAACTAAAATAGAAATAAAAATTAATATATATTTTTTTATTTTCGTTTATTATATTTAAGTTATTTTTATGTTTTACTTCTATTTTTTAAGTTTTTTTTATATATAATTTTTTAAACAAACAACTAAAATATATAAAAATAGAAATATAAACTAAAATAAAAATAAATTAATATATTAATCTTTTATTTCTATTTTTATTTTTTAGTTCATAAATATATATATATTTTTTATATATATATATATGTTTTTATTTTTTTATTTTTATTTTTTAAAAGTGGTATAATCCAAAAGATCCAATACCTCCCTCAACCGCTCCTCCTCCAATTTCTTTACATTTCCTAATCCTCGTTGGGCTTTGCTGCTTCTCAACACAAGAAATATCATCAATTACCTGAATCGGATCACCACTGTTTTGCGTGATTTATAAGACCAGGAAGCAGAAACCAGCAGTGTATTGGATTGGGAGCAATGAGGATCGGTGAAAGGCATTGTGTTTCTTTTGTTTTGTATTGAGACTACTTGGAACTTTTTATAAAAAATTAAAAACAAATTGACTGGCCAAGCAATCTCCGGCCGATTTATTATATTTGCTCTGTATAACAATTTTAGGGCCTGATATTGATGCTTTATATTATGCAACAAGATAAGTAATATGTGGCAATCGGGTCATAGCCGCTGTATAGTTTATAGAGTTGCTGTTAAATGCGACTTTCTTGCCTAGCGGCATCCAATGCATAAATTAAGCTTGAGCAAAGTAATGTAGTATTTGCAACTCCTTACAAAAAAGTTATTGAAAAAAGGAGTCACCTGTGCCTGAAATCTCATTCCTCTATATACCATATATATATATATATATATATATATATATATATATATATATATATATATATATATATATATATATATATATATATAATATTTAGATTGATATAGATTTAGGAGTGGGATTTCAGACACAGGTGACTTTTTTTTTTTTTCTTCAATATCTTTTTATATAATATATATCATATATAATTAAAAAAAAAATGGAAATGCTGCAATTCTCACACTGACCACTGGGGCTTTTGTACACTCTAACTTCCTGTTTCAGAAAACACTTATACATTAGCAGCATTGAAGCATCTAATGAGCGTGGGAGGAGGTGAGCTGTGACATCACTTATTGTGATGAGTGGGTCCTGTATTATCTGCTATGTGAAGAGGTGTTACCTGTCACTGTAAATCCTGCATTGATGATAACCGGCCTGCTGAAAACTCTGTAGAAAGCAGTCTAAATAAGCCCCAGGGGCCAGTGTGTAAATTGAAGAAATACAAATTTAATTTTTTTTTCTTTCTTTAATAAATCTGAAAATAAAATATACACAAAGCACAAAAACCTGAATGAAATAGGTCATTTTCTGATGATTGTTTTCCTCTAAGACTGGAAATGGGCAATTCCAAAACGAGTGCCGCTGGCTCCTCAGCTGCCTTCATTATGGGCTTCACCCGTTTGGTTCAGTGATGGCAATTGTATAATCATGCATGTTGATTCGGCGCCAAAAAAAAAAAAAAAAATGGCCTCCATCTCTGAGTGCAGGTGATGGGTGCACTCATCTTTAACCCTTTCTGAATTAACAGATTGTCAAGCGCTTTGTGTGCTTCGTGTTACTTTTCCGATTGTTCCTGTTTCTCATTATTTGTGCCGTTTGTGTGACTGTTCTCTGACAATATTTTCATTATTTCTTCTGTTTCATTGTATCAACCATGAAGCCATTTCCTCGGTGTCCCCGATTTCTTCCGTTCTGTATCTCTCACCGCCGCCCTGTACTTTACATTGGTCGTCTATGTAAAGTGCATGCAATCTTCCTTTTTTCATTGATTTTTTTTTTTTCTGCTAGTGTATGATAGGAGTAGTTGTTTCAGTCCCTAATGTTGTATTTTCTTTTGGTTTTTCTTTTATTTTTTTGGGTTTTTTTTTCTTGAGTTTTTCTGTATGCAGTTAATGTAAATATCGTGAGCATTACAGGTCATGCAGTGTTGTGACATTTTTTAAAAACAAAGAAAAAAAAAGAAAATGTTGCACCGACTTTACGATTAAAACAAAAAACTGGTCACATACTTGAAATTCTATCTGCAGCGCCATTTATTTCTGTTTCTAATCGGCAAAGCCGAGGATGAACCACACCGGCGACCTTCGCAGCAAGACACATTCACACCAAACACCTAGATAATGGGTGGGGGAGGGGTCTATTTTTTGGTTGGATTTAAACATGGGTTAATATTGATGGGGGTGTCTGAACAGTTGGGACCCCCATAGAATTTTTTTTTTCCCCGCTTGCATGGCAGACAAAGTTTCTTTATCATCCTGGATTATAGCAGAGGGAAAGACACCGCTGTAGTCTTGTCTCCCGTTTAATGATCTCCTTTCCTGGACGGACACCCAACATGCTTTATTTATTTATTTTTTTTTCTGGACTAAACTTTTACTAGTTTTAGTTTTCTAACCAAGGTCCATTTAAAATTATCAGTGAGCCTCATTCACACTCCCCTTTTTCATGCATGTGTGCTATCTACAGTTGCGTAATTAGAGTTTGATGAGCCCCGGTGCCAAAGTTGGACCTGAACCCCCACCCCCTCATATTAGTCAGATGCATGTATATGTATGTATACATTTAGCATTCTAAATCCTATAAAGAGTTACACCCCCCTCCCCCACATCATGTAGTAATGTCCTCCATCCTCCTAATTATGACCCCCATCCTGGTATATACTATTCCCCCTCCTGGTATTGTCAAGGGAGGAATTTGGATTGAAGACTGCTAATGGAGTCTTCGTTTGGGATATCCAGAGACGGTGCCGTATTAGCTGTATATCAGTGCCAATATATTAATGTGTATAAAACAAAGAACACAGACATGCTTTCTCTTTCAGCCAGCGTCTCCAACTGACTCGTATAATACGATAGATCCAATTATACAGTAAGTAAGCATGAATAACCTTGAAGCTAAACAAGGAGTGCTTTCACGCCCCAATTTCTCACACAGCACATTGCCTACCTCCCATACATTCCTTCTGTGTGAACATTACTGATAAAGCCAGAATGTGAAGCTGTAAAAGTAATATAATCTTTGGTTAACTCCTTCATGATTATACAGCTTAGAATCATATCATGGGTCTGTGCAATTGCTACATAGACAGACAGATAATTATGCAACTACATCTACATTTTGATTATTTATATACACAGATATTCTTATTACGTTTAAACAAACAAGCTATTGCTCAGTGCTACCCCACAGCATATATGTTCCCAGGGCCCTTCTCCCTCTTGGTATATACTGTCAACCCACCTGGTGTATGCTGTACTTCCCCCTCACCGCCTCCCACGTTGTGCAGAGTCCTCCTCTTTAGATGATCCGCAGTGGATGGCAGCTTTCATTGGCGTCTACGCTGACGCTGTGGCAACACATGCCGTAATTGTCATGTGCCGCCTCAATCATGGGGACACTGCTGAAAGCTGCCGGGAGTGTGTATTGCAGTGTAGGGACCCGACAAGTCTCTGCACCGCGACCATTTCAGCTGGATATGTGACCTCAGATGCACATCCAGCTGAAGCAGGGGCTGGAGTCGGCGGGTCTCCTGCATCCACGGGCACAGTTGTGATCCCTGCGGCTGCGATCGTTCCACCCATGGCTATCCATGTACCCATTATTACCTATGGAGCTGTTCACAAGCCTTCTTTGGGGGACTAATTCAAGTCAACTGGTGCATGAATTAAAAAAAAAAAAAAAAAAAGACAGCACACAGATGCTGTCCGTATGTAGTTTGAAAAACCAGATGCTTCACCGATGGTAATAAACCGACACGGGCAAAAAACGGATGAAAATCTGATCCAGCTCCCTGAAGAAAAGCAGTCTGTGTGTTTTCATATGCAAAAATGAAAACCCATCTAAATGAGGCCAAAGTCTTTCACGCTACAATTTTTGGAATTTTTTGTTTGTTTTTTTTCTTTTATGGAAATGGCTGCTATATGGCCCGTGAGTCAGGGGGGCCCGGTGGCGGCAGCGGCATTGGGCCTCCCTCGCCCTTCATCACACATAGCAATGATGAAGTATTGAGTGGCGCGCTCTGCTCCATGCTTCATCATTCTCCCCCTGTGCCTGTGCTCGACGTCTCAGCTGAGCGCGGTGACATCACTTCTGTGTGACTGCTGTGCTGAAAGCACAGAGCGCAGGATAGGAGGACGCTCTCACCGGAGCACCGGGGGAATGAGGAGAGGTGAGGACTTATTTGGGGGGTTTTTTTTGTTGTTTTTTTTTTATCACTGAGTACACGGTGACCAGAGGCCTATGGGGCTGCATAATACAACATAAAAGACACTATACATGGACTATAGGGGTACACTATACAGGAAGGCCTATGGGGCTGCATTATACATGGAGATCTATGGGGCTATACTATACAATATGAAAGCCACCTTATACATGGACTATAGGGATGCATTTTACATGGAGGACTATGAAGCTGCATAATACAATATGAAGGACACCTTATACATGGACTGTAAGGGTACATTATACATGGAGGTCTATGGGGCTGCATAATACAATACGATGGTCTATGGGGCGGAATTATAATACATATAGGACTATGGGGGTGCATTATAAAACATGGAGGACTATGGTGCAGTATAATATATGGGCTACTATAGGGTGCATTATAATATATGGAGGACTATGGAGGTTTATTCTAATATAAAGGGTTATGTGGGACCCTTTATATGATATGGAAGGCTATGTGGGGGCCATTATAGTATCTGGAGAACTATATATAAGGGGGGAGTGGGGGGGCAAAGATTCAAGCATGGGATGGGAAAGTTTTGTGCCGAGAGAAAAAGGCTCTTTCCCTCAGTACCCAGCTTTCCCATGCTCCGCTATACATCTTCTCTCAGCACCCAGCTTTCCCATGCTCTGATATAGGAAAGATGTATAGCAGAGCATGGGGAAGCTGGGTGCCGAGGACAAGATGGATATCAGAACATAGGAATGCTGGGTGCTTATAGAGGAATTTCAGATGATGGGACACCGTGCTGAGGGAAAGAGCCAAGTGTCAGCGTCATTGTCCCGTACCCCGAGTGTCGGTGTATGTGGAGGGGGTGGGGCCATCAAACGCTAGTTACGCCACTGATAGGGATAGTTGGCTTTTTCGATCATCAGATTACAGTTTACTGTCTGCTGTAAGGACAACACTTCCCAGAATGCAGATCACCAAAGCATATTCAGGCTGGAATAGTTTGTCACTGAATTCTGCAGAATTGTAAATTTAGCTTTGGCGTATAATACAGACACTCAAAATAGGTAAAGCAATGTATTCTTATTGCCAAGGGACACGTGTGGCGCCCTTGACCTGGTCAGGCACCACTGAGTACTGCACCCATGCTGGGGGCGGGGCAGTACAACACAGGTAATCCAGAAGGTTGAACGGGGTGTGGTTACGCAGGCATATAGTAATCAGGTCTCCCACATTGACCTTTGAAGGGACCCCTGGGGAATTCAGGAG
Organism: Anomaloglossus baeobatrachus; assembly: GCF_048569485.1. NCBI lineage: Eukaryota > Metazoa > Chordata > Amphibia > Anura > Aromobatidae > Anomaloglossus > Anomaloglossus baeobatrachus. Next base: position 32,760,399 of record NC_134359.1, read on the forward strand.
GGGGCGTGGCCTCCATCTCCATTCAAGGGGTGTGGTAGAGAGGCTGGTTGCGAGGCAGGCACAGAGGGGAGGGAGCAGTGAGCCAGTCAGTGAAGCTCAGGGAGAGTAGTCGCAAGTAGGAAACCTGGAGGCTGTCACTAGTCAGACACCGCAGGTGCAGTGGTTATTGCCGGAGGAGAGCGGTCACCTGGTAGTGCCGCCCGAAATCCACCCATGGCTAGAGAGAGCAAAGGGGTGGCTGAGTACGGGGACTGCCAGGCGAGGACCAGGCCCGCACGGGGTTACAGGTCCCCAGAGCAGGGGCCCATTCAGTTGGCCTGCTCAACCTGCAGGTGGGGGTACGTCATACCCTCCACCAAAACACCACAGAGTCCGGAGCCAGAAAGCAACGAGAGGGCCCATAGTACACAAGAGGCAAGCAGCCGGAGTGACCTGGTCCAGGCTACAAGCAGACTGGCCGAAAAAGGGGAGAATAGGCAGCAGAAACTTCCCTGGTTGACTCCGTAGGACTACAAATCTGGGTCACCACAAAAACACAAGGGTTAGGAAGGCGAGTCAGCAGCCACCCTCACAGGTCAGCCTGAAGGAGCCTGGTTTCCTACTTTGTGCATCACAGCTATGCCTGGGTTACTCACCCTGCCATCTGACGTGAGTAAAAACCCTGAAAGACATTCTGGTTGTGCGTGTGAGTCATTCTGCGACCTGTGGTTCTACACACCCACAGCGGGCCCTGGGGCTAGCCTCACTCTCGGGAGGCCACTACACCTAACTGCAGTCAACATCAGCCCCAGGTGTCCCCTAATCTGCAGTGGCGGTCACCCTGACTGCATACCGAGAGTGGCGTCACGAATACAACAGAAATCAACCTACCTGTGACCAGAAGATCTCCAAGCTTGTGGCGACCCTGCGACGACCTGCACCTGAAGGTAATGCGCGGGGTGGCACATACGCCCAAAAAATAGGAACTGTAAGAAAAACTATATCAGCTACCCACAAGACATTTTTGAGTAATTTTACCTGCCTCCCCCCCCCCCTCAACATAACCTTTAAGAAGATATTTGGGGGGAAACCTCCATATACATATTAGATCTACTGCACTAATTCAGGTTAAAAAAAAACATGAAAAATTGGAAAACTTTACTGAAACGTCAAGTCTTCATTTCACCGGGTTGTCCAGGATTAGAAGAAAAAAAAAAAGTATTGCTGTTTGCCTTCAGAAAAAGCACCAAACCTTCACCACTTTCCTTCAGCAAGACTTGCAGGATTTGGATCTTTGGCCACATCTTTATCCATGGGCACCAATCCAGAGCATATGAATTTCTTACCTGTGACTTAATTGGCGCCCCCTTCTAATTAATAGGACTCACAACATAACTATAATACATGTGACTTCGCATGCACTTATTAGTCATCCGGCTGCCAGGACACAATGAATTTTATTTCCTCCTGGGAGCCGCCGGCTTTCAGTTACAGAAACACGGAGCAGCTACAGTGACTCACAACTTAAGATCGTATGAGCTGTGGCTGGAAGCATGCCCTGACAACATAAATGCAATACACACGTGACATCATGGGCGCTTATTAGTTCGGCTACCATGAGAAAAGCTATTTCCTTCCCAGAGCCACCGGCTTTCAGTCATAGAAGCATGCAACAGCTACAGTCCCCACTTACAATCATGTGAGCTGTGGCTATAAGCTTGCCCCAACAACATAATCGCGATGCACATGTGACATCGCGGGGACTAATTAGTAGTTCAGCTACCAGGAGACAAACTTATTTCCTTCCGGGAGCCGCCGGCTTTCAGTCATGGGAGCACAGAGCAGGTACAGTCACTCACAGCTTATGGTCGTGTGAGCTGCGGGTAGATGCATGCCCCAAAAACAATTGCTATACACATGGTACATAACGGGGGCTTATTAGTAGTCCAATTGCCAGAAGACAATGAACTTATTTCCTCTTGGAAGCCGCCGGCTTTCAGTCAAAGAAGCATGCAGCAGCTACAGTCAGTGCTTATGATAGTGTGAGCTGCGATTGGAAGCATGCCCTGACACCATGATTGACAGCGCATTATGAAGCATGCAGAGGAAGCTATCAATCAGAGTGCCGGGTTGTGCTTACAGTATCGTAAGTAGTGACTATAGGCACTATGTGCTTCCATGACTGAAAGCCGGCGGCTCATGGGAGAAAATAAGTTCATTTTCTCCTGGCATCTACACTTGCAGCAAAGTAGCAGGACAGCATTGTAATGTTATTTACCTGCAGATCAACCCTATAACTGCAGGTAAATAGCATTTTCCGAGTGACAGGTTTCCTTCAACATACCTTGTGTTTCATTTAGCATTTTTTTGGCCATGGTTTAGGTTATCTGGATGTTTTAGCCCAATTCATCATCTGTGACTTTTCAAAAGTCGCTTAAAACAAAAACTTGAAATAATGAACCGGGCCATCATGTCAGATAGCAGAAAACCCATCCTGAGATCTTTTACTGTACATGCAGCAACCAGTTCCCTCATTGCAAGGAGCCTATTGAAATCTATGGTGTCCATGGTCTTCAGTGGGTGCACGGCCGGTCAAGCAGGACAAGTGGCACCGCACTGCAGAGTAGAGGTCTATACACGGTGGTTTGTCTATTATTGAGAACCCCTGAATCAGATAATCAGCGGCAACAACACTGTAAATTAAAAAGCAGTAGGTCTGCAAGTTGATCCCAATGCATTTATGCACAACGAACTGGACGCAGGAAGCCCAAAAGATGCCATAGAGAGGCGTCTCCTAATACGTTTAGCACATCTCAAGCCAGCAGGTTTTTTTGGGGTTTAGAGCTAGCACATGAAACGTCCAAACCATTTAACTATGCACCCTTATTTTGGACAGTTGTGCCGCTCCGACGTCAGCAGCCGGGCGGCTCGGATCCGGATCCTCGGTGGCTCGAGGGGTGTCCGGACCCGGGGGTCGTGCGGCCACTCTAATGAAGGGGGTATTTACAGGGGATTGTATCTTTAAAGTTCGTGATGCCACCTGTGGTGTGTGGTAAGGTGGAGTACCACCGCTGCCGTCGGGGAGTACCCCGGGTGATGACGGGGGCAGCCAGGTGTTGCGACCCTCCACGGGTAGGGAGAATGCCCCGGGACTCAGTGATGGGATTTGAGAGTGCCGTTGGGGGTGAAAGGGTCACTTGCATACTCACAGTCCATTAAGCTGACACCGACAACTTGGTAAACCAAAGTTCTGGACACCGCTGCCGCCGAGGGGAGCACGTTCGGGTCCCGTTCTCACTGGTGTTGCCTGATCATCTGTGACCTTTCCCTTGGCACTGAGTTCTCTTGCTAGTTGGCCCCTGTAGTGTAAAACTAATCGGGTTCCGCTCTCCAGTATGGCTAACTGAGGGAGCTTGCTCTCAGGGTTCACGCTTGGAATTTTCTGGACCGTTTTAGTGGAAAGTCATATCCCTCTCGTTGCGCTAGTACCCTGATTTTGGAGCAGGTGGAGAGCGGATCTTGAAGGCTCCGTTCTCGTCGGGTGAATTGTCAGGTTGCCTGAAGCTACTCCCTGACCTAGGGTCCACGTACCCCGTCGTGCCCTGGACCCAGCCCGGTGATGGTACAAGGCCACCGGCTGTCCTCCTCAACAGTTCCGTGCCCCTTGCCACGATCCCCTGCGACCGGGGGTCCAGCTCCTACTAGGCCCAGACCACCGTCTGCCACCTAGTTACTTCCAAGGAGCCCGGCTCCTGACCTCCTCTCTCCTTCACTTCCTACGCTTCACTGACCTACTCCTGACCTCCCCTTACCAACTCCCCAAGTGGGCGACCCTATTCCATTCAGGCTGTCCACTGGTGGGTGTGGTGCAGAGTGTTCCTAGGATTTCGATTGGCTGGTATTGGCAACACCATAAGTTGGGGACCTGTAACCAAGGAGAAGGTGGATATTGCACAGAAGGGCAGATTGCACAATACCCTCTGACGACCTGATAGGCCAGGGCGTCATACAGTCATCAACCAATAACATTAATTTTTTCCAGATGATCAAGGCTGTAATTCTACCTTTAGAGCGCAATCAGACAGTCATGTAACACGGTCAACAATCGCATCTCAATGCATGGACTGGCCGGCGGCTCTCCTGACCAGAGCTCGAGAGCTGCATAGTTATACATGCTGACATGCTCTGGTCAGGAGAGCCGCCGGCCAGTCCATGCATTGCTATGCGATTGTCTATGTTATGGGCCATCTGACTACATCCTTAGGCTAACTTCCCATAGTGCAAAATGCTGCATGCTCGTTGTCTGGAAAATCTGCTGTGTTGCACAGGGCCAGCAGAGGGCATGAGATGTGCACATACTGCAAAATACTGTATATACGCAGCGTAGATTGAAAAGAGTTACAGGTTTGAGGTCCACTGCACGTCAAAGCAAAGGGTGAAATGTTCATCTCCCGCTTGGTCATCAATAGTTCCGAGTACCGAGCATGGTAGTGCCCACTCATCACTAGTTCTGAGTACCGATCACCCGAGCATGGTAGTGCCCACTCATCACTAGTTACGAGTATTGAGCACCCGAGCATGGTAGTGCTCGCTCATCACTAGTTACGAGTACAGAGCACCTGAGCATGGTAGTGCCCGCTCATCACTAGTTACGAGTACTGAGCACCCGAGCATGGTAGTGTCCGCTCATCACTAGTTACGAGTACTGAGCACCCGAGCATGGTAGTGCCCGCTCATCACTAGTTACCAGTACTGACACCCGAGCATGGTAGTGCTCCTCATCACTAGTTACAAGTACCGAGCACCTGAGCATGGTAGTGCCCACTCATCACTAGTTACCTGTACAGAGCACCCGAGCATGGTAGTGCCCACTCATCGCTAGTTACGAGTACTGAGCACTCGAGCATGGTAGTGCCCAATCATCACTAGTTACGAGTACCCGAGCATAGTAGTGCTCACTCATCACTAGTTACGAGTAAAGAGCACCCGAGCATGGTAGTGCTCGCTCATCGCTAGTTACGAGTACCCGAGCATAGTAGTGCTCACTCATCACAAGGTACAAGTACCGAGCACCCGAGCATGGTAGTGCCCGGTCATCACTAGTTACGAGTCCCAACATCTGAGCATGGTAGTGCTCGCTCATCACTACTTACGAGTACGGAGCACCCAAGCATGGTAGTGCCCGCTCATCACTAATTACGAGTACCCAAGCATGGTAGTGTTCACTCATCACTAGTTACGTGTACTCAAGCATGGTAGTGCCCGCTCATCACTAATTGCGAGTACCCAAGCATGGTAGTGCTCACTCATCACTAGGTACGTGTACTCAAGCATGGTAGTGCTCATGTAACGCCCTGGCCTATCAGGTCGTCACAGGGTATTGTGCAATCTGCCCTTCTGTGCAATATTTACCTCCTCCTTGGTTATGCATCCCCAACTAATGGTGTTGCCAACAGCAGTCAATCAAAGTCCTAGATACACTCTGCATCACACTCACCAGACACACCAGTGGGCGGCCTGAGTGGAATAGGGCACACTTGGGGGGGGGGTTGGCTAACGGAGTGTGTCTAATGTGTCTAACGGGTGTCCTAACGCAGTGTTAGGAGCAGTTCAGTCAGAGTTTGGAGTTTGAGAGAGCAGGACAGGAACCAGTCTCCTTGGAGAAACTAGGTGGCAGACGTTGGTCTGGACCTAGTAGGAGCTGGACCCCCGGTCGCAGGGGATCGTGGCAAGGGGCACGGAACTGTCGAGGAGGACAGCCGGCGGAATTGCACTATCACCGGGCTGGGACCAGGGCACGACAGGGTACGTGGACCCTAGGTCAGGGAGTAGCTTCTGGCAACCTGACAATTGACCCGACGAGAACGGACCCTTCAAGATCCGTTCTCCACCCGCTCCAAAATCGGGGTACTAGCACAACGAGGGGGATAGGACTTTCCACATATACGGTCCAGAAAAATCCCAAGCGTGAACCCTGAGAGCAAGCTCCCACAGTTAGCCATACTGGGGAGCGGGACCAGGCTAGCTCCACACTACTGGGACCAACAGAGAAGTAACTTAGTGCCAGGAGGCAGGTCACGGATCACCAGGCAACACCATCGGGACGGGACCCGAACTAGCTCCCCTCAGCATTAGCGGTGGTCAGAACTTTGGTTTATCCGGTTGTCGGTGTCAGCTTTATGGACTGAGTGATTACGAAAGTGGCCCCTGCACTCCCCACAGCATCCTCCCAGCGCCATCACCGAGTCCCGGGGCATCCCCCCTACCCGTGGAGGGTCCTAACACCTATCTGCCCCATTCCATTGCACCCGCGTACTCCCATTGGCAGCGGTTAGTACTGCCCAAATTACCACAAACCACGGGTGGCGTCACAAACTCTAACACATCCCCTGTAAATAACCCCCTTCGTTTGAGGAGCCGCACGACCCCCAGGTCTGAAGACCCCTCGAGCCACCGCGGATCCGGATCCGAGCAGCTCGGCTGCTGACGCACACTCACTCATCACTAGTTACAAGTACCGAGCACCCGAGCATGTTAGTGTAGCGCCCCTGAAACCATCAGGGTGCTACAAGGTTCTGCATCCCCACAAGGATGCAGGGCCTACTCCCTTAGGGACCCAGAACCCCAGTGCCGGTAACACCAAGAACCCAGATAATCACAGTTTTCCCCAACAAATCCCCATACATTTGTACCCAGCTAGGGTGGGACCATGGATGGCCGCCTAGAGGTGGAGCCACTCCAGTCCACTAGTTGACCAGGTGGGAGGGGAGGACTGAGGACAGTCAGAAGAACGCAGGAAGACTGTAGTGAGTGGAGTTGAGAGAGACAGTAAAGAGAGAAGGGAGTCTGCAGTGAAAGGGAGTAGACACAGTGAGAGAGTTGACAGAGGAGACGGTCTGTCGCGGGTTAACGGTGACCTGGTACCTAGGAGAAGTGGTTATCGGTGGAGTACAGAAGGACCCTAGGACAGGAAAGAGCTCCAGGCCGACCTGTTAACACCTGCACAGCAAAGGGGACCATCAAGGACCTTACTGAGCCTAAAGAATCTGAAGAATCAGTAGCAATGGTAGAACCGGGGACAGGACCAGAGACTCCATCCCCACAGGGTTCACGCTACAGTCAGGCGGACAGAGGTGGACAAACCACAGACCGGGGACGCCCAGTGTTCCATACCACGGGGACCCACTTACCAGAGACAGGTGCAAGGGAAGAAGGTACCAGAGAACCAGACTGGCACTGGAATGAAGGGGACCTGGAGGTGAAACCAGCCGGCCTCGGGCAACCAGTTAACAACAAAAGTGAGTAAACCAGTTGCACTGAACACCTGTCTGGACTCCTCCTTCCAACGCTCACTGCACCATACACTTGCTGGGGTAATACCCTTCTTGCGGAGGGTCTACCGAACTAGCTGCCAATACCATCAGCCCCAGTAGAGACATTCTGCAGCGGTGGCTCCATACCTACAGCCGCAACACGGTAAGTGGCGTCACAAGTGACCATTATCATAATCTCCCCTGTAAATATCCCCATTACAAAAAGGGCCCAGGGCACGGAACCGGGTGACGGCCACCATCATGACATCCCCAATAGAGACTCTGCCCGGGACCGAGTACCCCATATCTCTGGGTGCTACAGTAGTGCTCACTCATCACTAGTTACGAGTACAGAGCACCCGAGCATGGTAGTGCCCGCTCATCACTAGTTACGAGTACTGAGCACCCGAGCATGGTAGTGCTCGCTCATCACTAGTTACGAGTACTGAGCACCCGAGCATGGTAGTGCTCGCTCATCACTAGTTACGAGTACAGAGCACCCGAGCATGGTAGTGCCCGCTCATCACTAGTTACGAGTACTGAGCACCCGAGCATGGTAGTGCTCGCTCATCACTAGTTACGAGTACAGAGCACCGAGCATGGTAGTGCTCACTCATCACTAGTTACGAGTACAGAGCATCCGAGCATGGTAGTGCTCACTCATCACTAGTTACGAGTACAGAGCATCCGAGCATGGTAGCGCCTGCTCATCACTAGTTACGAGTACTGAGCACCCGAGCATGGTAGTGCTCATTCATCACTAGTTACGAGTACTGAGCACCTGAGCATGGTAGTGCTCACTCATCACTAGTTACGAGCACTGAGCACCCGAGCATGGTAGTGCCCGCTCATCACTAGTTATGAGTACAGAGCACCCGAGCATGGTAGTGCCCGCTCATCACTAGTTATGAGTACAGAGCACCCGAGCATGGTAGTGCTCGCTCATCACTAGTTACGAGTACCGAGCACCCGAGCATGGTAGTGCTCGCTCATCACTAGTTACGAATACTGAGTACCTGAGCATGGTAGTGCCCGCTCATCACTAGTTACGAGTACTGGGCACCCGAGCATGGTAGTGCTCACTCATCACTAGTTACGAGTACTGGGCACCCGAGCATGGTAGTGCTCACTCATCACTAGTTACGAGTACTGGGCACCCGAGCATGGTAGTGCCCGCTCATCACTAGTTACGAGTACTGGGCACCCGAGCATGGTAATGCCCGCTCATCACTAGTTACGAGTACTGGGCACCCGAGCATGGTAGTGCCCGCTCATCACTAGTTACGAGTACTGGGCACCCGCGCATGGTAGTGCTCGCTTATCACTTATTGCAAAGCACACATAATTTGGGCTGCACACTCTCAATGTTACAATGTTGTCATCCTTAGGGCAGTGTTAAAGGGACTGTCAGCACAGGATGACTGATCAAACAGGCACTCGTACAGCTTCCCACCTGCTTGTTTTCTCTCTATCTTCACCTCCGTTTCTTTGATTGACAGCTCTGGCTTTATAAACCCAGAGAAGTGCAGAGATAGATGGAAAACACGCAAGAGGGAAGGTGCCCTTAAATGCTTTGCCCGCCATGATGTGCGAGTGCATGGGGTTGGTCTGAGCAGTCATTCTGTGCTGACAGACCCCCTTGAAAACCAGCCGGGTCATCTACGGTAATTGATAGATGAGCACAATGTAAGAAGTTCTCCATCCCTTGTGCACATAGCGATGAGTTATTGCAATCCTCCGTTGTTGCCTCTCTCGGACCTCGGACCCGTTTCCTTCCATCTCCAGTATTCAATTCTATTAATTTGTACTAATGACGAGAATCAATTTCCTGTGACACTTTTTCTGTATTAACACTTCAGCCCCGGAGGGGTTTTCTATTAACATTCTGATTTTGGTCCCATCAGAAGGTAATTTCCTCCCCCTGGGTCCTGGGTGATGGACGACCTCCAGAGATACGACCTTTGGGCAGAATTGTGCCGTCTTTGTGTGATCCGCTTGCTCGTCAGCTTCCCCTCTCGATGTGTGGAACCTTACGTTTCTCAGCAGGATTTCAGAAACCAGTTCCTCCGCAGACTCGGGCACATTTCCTCATACCCCTTGAAGTTTACAGGAAAAAAATGACGAATGCATTGTCTGTGGCAAACGCCGGCAATTCTACACCAGCAGCAGATCTGTCTCAGTGCATATACAGTGGAAACCAGAAGTTTCCATCCACTCTCTATAAAGACACATCTGCAGGTTTTTCCCTCCACTCTCTATACAGACACATCTGCAGGTTTTTCCCTCCGCTCTCTATAAAAACACATCTGCAGGTTTTTCCCTCCGCTATTAGACACATCTGCAGGTTTTTCCCTCCACTCTCTATACAGACACATCAGCAGGTCTTTCCCTCCGTTCTCTATATAGACACATCTGCAGGTTTTTCCCTCCGCTCTCTATACACACACATCTGCAGGTTTTTCCCTCCGCTCTCTATAAAAACACATTTGCAGGTTTTTCCCTCCGCTATTAGACACATCTGCAGGTTTTTCCCTCCACTCTCTATACAGACACATCAGCAGGTCTTTCCCTCCGTTCTCTATATAGACACATCTGCAGGTTTTTCCCTCCGCTCACTATTAGACACATTTGCAGGTTTTTCCCTCCGCTCTCTATTAGACACATTTGCAGGTTTTTCCCTCCACCCCCTATAAAGACACATCTGCAGGTTTTTCCCTCCACTCTCTATAAAGACACATCTGCAGGTTTTTCCCTCTGCTCTCTATACAGACACATCTGCAGGTTTTTCCCTCCGCTCTCTATATAGACACATCCGCAAGTTTTCCCCTCCGCTCTCTATATAGACACATCCGCAGGTTTTTCCCTCCGCTCTCTATATAGACACATCTGCAGGTTTTTCCCTACACTCTCTATATAGACACATCCGCAGGTTTTCCCCTCCGCTCTCTATATAGACACATTCGCAGGTTTTTCCCTTCACTCTCTATATAGACACATCTGCAGGTTTTTCCCTCCACTCTCTATATAGACACATCTGCAGGTTTTTCCCTCCGCTCTCTATATAGACACATCTGCAAGTTTTTCCCTACGCTCTCTATACAGACACATCAGCAGGTTTTTCCCTCCGCTCTCTATATAGACACATCTGAAGGTTGTTCCCTCCGCTCTCTATACAGACACATCTTCAGGTTTTTCCCTCCGATCGCTATACAGACACACCTGTAGGTTTTTCCCTCCTCTTTCTATACAGACACATCTGCAGGTTTTTCCTTCTGCTCTTTATAAAGACAGGAGGGAAAACCTGCAGATGTGTCTGTATAGGGAGCGGAGGGAAAAACCTGCAGATGTGTCTTTATAGCGCCGCACAACCAGTTCTACCCTAACCTACTGTATCCTCACCTATCCCTTGTAGACTGTGAGCCCTCGCGGGCAGGGACCTCTCTCCTCCTGTACCTGTCTGTGCCTTGTATTGTTTATGATTATTGTACTTCTCCCTATTATGTATACCCCTTTCACATGTAAAGCGCCATGGAATAAATGGAGCTATAATAATAATAATAAATAAAATAATAATAGAGAGCAGAGGGGAAAACCTGCAGGTTTTTCTCACTACCTCACGTGAAATCAGAATAAACTTTTCCCATTTTAGGTCAATTAGGAACCAAAATCTAATATATAAAGCTGAATGTGTGTATGTATGTCCGGGATTGGCATCTGCACCGTCGCAGCTACAGCCACAAAAGTTTGCACACTCACACTTCTGGACGCCGAGAGCGTCATAGGCTATGTTTTGAGGGGAAATTTTAACCCCGCGCTTTACAGTTATTCACCAAAAAACCTGCCTCCATTAAAGCGAATGGAGCTGGGAGCCACAGTGCAGCCAGAACTTCAGAAGAATGCGCAGCCACGCCCTTATATGGAATGTTGGCGTGTCACAATGCAGCCAGGGAAAGAGACAGACACAGAGAGGGAAAGAGGCAGACACAGACAGGGTAAGAGACAGACACAAAGAGACAGACACAGACAAAGAGACAGACTGACAGGGAAAGAGACAGACAGGGAAAGAGAGGGAAAGAGAGACAGGTTAAGAGACAGACGCAGACAGGTAAAGACACAGACACAGACAAGAGACAGACAGACACAGGGAAACAGACAGACAGGGAAAGAGAGGGAAAGAGACAGACAGGGTAAGAGACAGACAAAGACAGGTAAAGAGACAGAGAAAGAGACAGACACAGGGAAAGAGAAACAGGGAAAGAGACAGACAGGGAATGAGAGGGAAATAGAGAGAAAGAGACAGACAGGGAAAGCGATTGACAGAGACGGAGAAAGAGGCAGACAGTCAGACAGACAGGGAAAGAGACAGACAGACAAAGAGATAGAGAGACAGAGAGATATATACAGAGGGGGAGACAGACATTATAATTACATTTATATCTATTTGTTTTGTGGTTTTTGTATGCAGAATAAATTTTTGTTAATACATTCTATTTTGTTAACAGCAGTTATTAAGCCGGGCGAAGCCGGGTAGTACAGCTAGTTATTTATATTTGCCAAATGCCAGAATAACAAGAGAGAGAGAATATTTTCAGGTATTTTTATTACCTTCTGCAAAGTCAAAAGTTTCCATCCATTTCATTAGTATTTGGTGCCATTGCCCTTACACTGTATGACTTGGAGGAAACGTTTTGGATCTTTCCACAAGCTTCTCACAATAGTTGGTAGAATTTGGGCCCAATTCTCCTTACAGAACTGGTGTACCTTATCCATGTTTGGAGGTCGCCGCTCGCACCGGCCTCTTCAGCTTTGACCATAAATTTTCAATAGGATTGAGATCAGGGCATTGTGATGGCCACTCCAAAACATTGACTTTGTTATCCTTAAGCCACTTTGTAACCAGTTTGGCAGTATGCTTCAGGTCATTGTCCATTTAGAAGACCCATTTCCGCCCAAGCTTTAAGTTCCTGGCTGATGTCTTGAGATGTTTCTTCAGTATTACCACATAATATTGTTTCCTCATGATGCCATCTATTTTGTGAAGTCACCAGTCCCTCCTGCAGCAAAACAACCCCACAACATGATGCTGCCGCCCCCGTGTTTCACAGTTGGGATCATGTTCTTAGGCTTCAAAGCTTCTCCCTTTTTCCTCCAAATGTAACGATGGTCATTATGGCCAAACAGTTCAATTTTAGTGTCATCAGACCACAGGACATGTCTCCAAAAATTAAGGTTTTTGTTCCTGTGTGCCATTGCAAACATTAATCTGGCTTTTATGTTTCTTTTAGAGTAATGGCTTCTTCCTGGCAGAGTGGCCTTTCAGCCCATGTTGATACCGGGCTCCTTTCACTGTAGATAATGACACAATCTTACCAGCTTCTGCCAGTATCTTCACAAGGTCTTTTGCTTTTGTTCTTGGGTGGATATGCACATGTCTGACCAAAGCACGTTCATCTCTGGTACACAGAACCCCTCTCCTTCCTGAGTGTTATGATGGCTGGACAGTCCCATCTTTTTTGTACTTGCATATAATTATTTATACAGATGAACGCAGCATCTTCAGGTATCTGGAAATTGCACCCAAGGATGAACCTGACTTGTGCAAGTCCACAATTCTCTTCCTGAGATCTTGGCTGATTTCTTTTGACTTTCCCATGATGCTACACAAAGAAGCTGTGCATTTCAGGGGAGCATTAAAATGCATCCACAGGTGTGTCTCTAATTAACTCAGATGTTGCCAATAAACCTATCAGAAGCTTCCAAAGACATGACATCATCATATGGGCTGTCCCATATTGTTTAAAGGCATAGTACTCTTAGTGTATGTAAACTTTTGAGTTTGCAGAAAGTAATAAAAATGCCTTAAAATATTCTCTCTCATTATTCTGTTGTTTCGTAAAAATAAAACATTTTGGTTCCTAATTGGCCTAAAACGGCAAAGGTTTATTCTGATTTGATGTCAGATAATGAGAAAAACCTGCAGATGTGTCTTCAACTGTATTATTACATGGGTCGACCCAATGTGCAAACAGGGAGTTACATAAACTGACATATTCCTGATAATGGTCGGCGGCACCCTGTAAGGATTCAGACGTGTGTACAATCGGTCCGTGTGTGCCACGGATGGCACACGGAGACCATACTGACCCATTACAGCCAATGTGCCAATGCCAGTGCCTAAATTTCCACACATAACAATGGCCTGCCTGGAATAAAATAGCAGCATATACTTTTCTTCTGCCCTGTACAGATCAGAATAACGTTTCCAACACAAAGGCAGCTAGTGGACCAGTCCAAAATGCACATAAATCTGGTGATATCCACAATTTACTATATTAACACGGCCCGAGACTGTGTCACAGCCCGAAAATGAGATACAAATATCCAGTGAATGATCACTGCAAATCTGCATGTCTCTTTCCTGCGGATTTTACCCTGTACATTGCAATCTCTGAATTCAAAACTGGATGGGTAAATAAAAATGAAATCTCATAAATCAATAACACAAGTAAAAACAAGAAACTTCACAATAGGTTTTATCACAGAAATCTTCTTATTTCTCCTTCTAGACTGATCTTACACTTTTAATTCATGGGTATAATCTGTATTCATTAAATGTAGACTTTCCCATTACTAAGATAAGGGATGACAGTCGGTGCTCATAAAGTTTTATGGAGAAGACTCTTCTAAAGATGATGCACAAGAAAGCCCGCAAACAGTTTGCTGAAGACAAGCAGACTAAGGCGGGCTTTGCACACTACGACATCGCAGGTGCGATGTCGGTGGGGTCAAATCGAAAGTGACGCACATCCGGCGTCACTTGTGATGTCGTAGTGTGTAAATCCTAGATGATACGATGAACGAGCGCAAAATCGTCGTCATCGTATCATCGCTGCAGCCTCCGACATTTCCATAATGCCGGGGGAGCGACAGGTACGATGTAGTTCCTCGTTCCTGCGGCCGCACACATCGCTGTGTGTGAAGCCGCAGGAGCGAGGAACTTCACCTTACCTGCCTCCCGGCTGCAATGAGAAGGACGGAGGTGGGCGGGATGTTTACATCCTGCTCATCTCCGCCCCTCCACTTCAATTGGCCTCCTGCCGTGTGACGTCACTGTGACGCCGCACGACCCGCCCCCTAAGGAAGGAGGCGGGTCGCCGGCCAGAGGGACGTCGCACGGCAGGTATGTGCGTGTAAAGCTGCCGTAGCGATAATAATCGCTACGGCAGCTTTCACTATATATCGAACGTGCGACGGGGGCGGGACTATCGCTGCAGCATCGGTAACACATTGTTACCGATGTCGCAGCGTGCAAAGCCCGCCTAAGGGTACCTTCACACTTTAGCGATGCAGCAGCGATCCGACCAGCGATCTGACCTGGTCAGGATCGCTGCTGCATCGCTACATGGTCGCTGGTGAGCTGTCAAACAGGCAGATCTCACCAGCAACCAGTGACCAGCCCCCAGCCAGCAGCGACGTGCAAGCGACGCTGCGCTTGCACGGAGCCGGCGTCTGGAAGCTGCGGACACTGGTAACTAAGGTAAACATCGGGTATGGTTACCCAATATTTACATTAGTTACCAGCGCACACCGCTTAACTTAGCATGTGCAGGGAGCAGGAGCCGGCACTGGCAGCGTGAGAGCTGCGGAGGCTGGTAACGAAGGTAAATATCGGGTAACCACCTTGGCTACCCGATGTTTACCTTGGTTACAGCTTACCGCAGGCTGTCAGACGCCGGCTCCTGCTCCATGCACATTCAGGATTGTTGCTCTCTCGCTGTCACACACAGCGATGTGTGCTTATCAGCGGGAGAGCAACAATAAAAAAACGAACCAGGGCTGTGTGTAACGAGCAGCGATCTCACAGCAGGGGCCAGATCGCTGCTCAGTGTCACACACAGCGAGATCGCTCATGAGGTCACAAAAACCGTGACTCAGCAGCAATCTCAGCAGTGATCTCGCTGTGTCTGAAGCACCCCTAAGGACCTGGATTACTGAAACTGTCCTGTGGTCTGATGAGACAAAGATAAACTTATTTGGTTCAGATAGTGTTAACTGTGTGTGGCGGCAACCACATATGGAGGACAAACACTAGTGTGTCCTGCCTACAGTCAGGCATGGTGGTGCAGGAATAAGGAATTTAGTTCATCTCACCACTCCAAAGCAGGTATCTCCAACTTCTGGTCCGGTGGTTTGGCTTCCACAGCTGAATAAACAGTCACATCAAGTGGAGGAGGGGAGGAGAGAAGATCCAGCACCGACGTAATAAAAAAAATATTTTTTCAAAATTCATTAAAAAGGTAATTCCAACCAAGTGCAGAATATATTTACGCTTGACGCGTTTCGGAGAAAGTAGACTCGTAATCAATAAGGAGTCTACCTTCTCCGAAACGCGTCAAGCGTAAATATATTCTGCACTTGGTTCGAATTACCTTTTTCATGAATTTTGAATAAAGAATGTTTTTTATTACATCGGTGCTGGATCTTCTCTCCTCCCCTCCCCCTCTTGATGTGAATGGTGGTTCAGGGTCATGGTTTGGCGCTTCATGAGTGCTGTCGGCTGTGGGGAGCTACAGTACATTGAGGGAACCATGAACGCCAACATGTCCTGTGACATACTGAAGCAAAGCATGATCCCCCACCCTTCATATTCCAATATGATAACGACCCCAAACACCTCCTAGACAATAATAATAGTAATCTTTATTTCTATAGTGCCAACATATTCCGCAGCGCTTTACAATTCAGGAGAAACCACTGCCTCGCTAACGAAACTGAGGGTAAAGGTGCTGGACCGGCCAAGTGTCTCCAGACCTAAACCCTATTGGGTATCTCTGGGGCCTCCTCAAACAGAAGGTGGAAGAGCACAAGGTCACTAACATCCACCAGCTCCGTGATTTCGGCATGACGGATGGAAGAGGATCCAGCGGCTCCTGTGATGCTCTAGTGACCTCCATGCCCAAGAGAGTTAAGACCGTGGTGGAAAATAATGGTGGCCACACAAAATATTGACACTTTGGGCACAACTTGGCCATTTTCACATTTTCATACAAGGGAGAAATACCACCACAGGTGAAGGAAAAGATGATCCGGCTTCCGGTCTTGTAGATAAAACCACTTTTTAATGAGAATTCCTTTAAAATCAACAATCCACATAAAGACACAAATGCACATAGAACATCTCCAGGTCCACGAAAGTAAGTTTAAAGACCCCACCAGACGCGTTTCGAGCGCATGGCTCTTAGACTTTGGTGAAATACAACAGACAAATGTGCACAGGGAGTTCAAATAGTAATTCAATTAACCCCTTAGTTAGAACACCTGGACGAAACCAGACACTAATACTTTTGTAAATGGGGCTGAGTCTCCCATGAAAAAAAATATACCATTCTATTCAATAATGGAACTATATTAGAGATAGACTTACTCAGCAACTCAATACACCGACGTTGGTTCTTACCTACAGCAGTTCTTTTAAATCTATCTCTAATATAGGGAAAAATAATTTACATATTTTGAAGGAGAATCCCATTATTGATAAAATCTTAAGTAATGGTGTTAAAGGGAACCTGTCAGGTCCAATATGCACCCAGAACCACGAGCAGTTCTGGGTGTATATTGCTAATCCCTGCCTAACCATCCCTGTATACACTAGCATAGATAAAGAGATCTTTAGCAAAAGTATTTCTAAAGATCTTTTATCGTATGCTAATGAGCTCGGGGACTAGTCCCCTGGGCGTTAGTTCCTCTTGCTAGCCGGGTCGGAGCGCTGCTTCTTGCCGGGTTTTTAACAATTGGTTCCCCAAATTGGAGAGAACCAGCTGAAAAACACCCCTACGTAAAACTATATTATTATATAGTATATAGACGCACACAAGCGTGTTCACACGCGAAACGGCCGTCGTCTGACTGCAATATCCCAGACTAAGCTGTATGTTTTAAAAAAACCCAATAAAGAATGATATTTTAGTTCAGATGGTGAGTGTCGCTACATCATTTTCTGAAATATTGGGTGTTGTAAGTGTGTATGTTCATGCGATATAATTATATACTGTATGGACTGACTTAACATTACAATCGAACGTTTTAGTAAGCTTGGCTTTTGTATTCAAATACTTTTGGTTCTGATGTATTCATGTACTTATGGTGGTTCTTGATACACATTCATGTACTGATGGTGGGTTGATTGATGTATTCAAGTACTGATGGTGGTTCTGTGGACATATTTATTTACATTGTTTTCTGAAATATTGGGTGTTGTAAGTTTGTATGTTCATGCGATACAATTATATACTGTATGGGCAGACTTAACATTACAATTGATCATTTTTGTAAGTCTGGTTCTTGTATTCAAATACTTTTGGTTCTGATGTATTCGTGTACTTATGGTGGTTCTGGTTACACATTCATGTACTGATAGTCGGTTGATTGATGTATTCAAGTACTGATGGTGGTTCTGTGGACATATTTATTCACCGATGATGGTCCTGGTGCCATATTCATGTACTATTGATGGCTCTGGTACTCAAATTTTTTATTTTAGTTTTGCATTGATGTACTGATAATGGTTCTGGTGTTGAATATATAACCAGAATCATCATCACTACATGAATACATCACCTGAGTCATCAGAACTACAAGAATACAGCCCCAGAACAACCATCACTATATAAATGTGTCAGTAGAAGCAGAATACGTCAACAGGAATACCATCAGTACAGTACATGAATACATCACCAGAACATCCATCAGTACATGAACACATCACCAGAACCATCATCAGTTTTGTTTAAGCTTTATTTGCATGACGGATGCAAAAAGCATCAAACATATCCCTTTATCTATAATGGAGGTCAGTTTATTTTCCATTAGGGTATCTGCCAAATGCTAAATTTATCAGACGTTTTTTGCTATGTAATCTGAAGACAGTAGGAGATCGAGACTGACAAACAGAGTTAATTTATTACCCTTTGTGCTGTTGTTTACTTATATAATCACCTGGGATTATCATTGCCCAGACAACACTAGTCCAACCATGCCCCCTCCCCCTCAGATTAGCATCTCACTGTCTATAGTCTATGTACATAGAGAACCTTGTGTGGGCGGGGGAAGCTTTCTCAGTTCTGATGCATTGCTAAATCTAAAAACTCTGTGTCTGAGCAGCTGCAGCCAGTAATCTAAGTGACACATAGTTGGATTCAGGATCTCTTTCCCTGCTCTGGCAGATTCCGTTTAATTAAAACCAAATGGCCTCCATCATAGTTAAGCTAGATTAGTTTCCATGACTATCCTTGGGTTTGACATTTAAAATATAGGACTCCAGGGATGAATATCACTATTTTTCCCCCATATTGTGTTTATGATCCACAAACAATGATTGATTCTAAATCTAACTTTGAAATTGCACTCCCAGATAAGTCACATCCCTAAACTGCATTTCTTGAGATTACTTTTTCTGGGTCGTTGTTTTTTTTTTTGGGGGGGTTGGAGGGGGTGAAAAAGGTAACAATTTTAGTGGAAGAGGATAGGGGGGTGAGTTAGGGGTCCTGTTACCTTAGTCTCTGAGCCATTCCTTTGCTTCAGGACAGAAGGTGTGGTGACATTGGCTTCATCTGCTTGGGGCACCAAACTACCTCGTCCTGGCCCTGTCTCTGACCATCTTGGCTTCAGAGAGACTCTACCTCTCCATCATGCTCTTTTTATACACAGTCATGTAACTTGCATACAGACCTACAG
This sequence comes from Anomaloglossus baeobatrachus, assembly GCF_048569485.1. Taxonomy (NCBI): domain Eukaryota; kingdom Metazoa; phylum Chordata; class Amphibia; order Anura; family Aromobatidae; genus Anomaloglossus; species Anomaloglossus baeobatrachus. Next base: position 32,779,424 of record NC_134359.1, read on the forward strand.
TGCTTTGCAAAAGAACTCCTAACCGATTAACTTTTCCACATTTTTTTTTCATGTTATACCCACAAATGTAAATGTTTTATTGGGATGTGATGTGATATACCAATCCAAAGAAGCAAGGAAATCCTCTCTCCAGCATGATACTGCCACCACCATGTGTGACAATGGGTATGGTGTTTTCAGGGTGAAGTGCAATATTAGTTTTGCACCCTACATTGCATTTTGCATTTAGCCCAAAATTTTTTCCTTTGGTCTTATCTGACCACAGCACCTTCTTCCAAATGCTTGCTGTGTCACCTACATGGCTTTTGTAAATTGTAAATAGGATTTTATATGGCTTCTTGCTTTCAATAAATGTATTTCTTTATGTCACTCTTCCATAAAGCGCATATTTGTGGAGTATATGACTAATAGTCATCCTGTGTACAGATTCTCCCACCTGAAATATGGATCTCTGCAGCTCTTACCGATCAGTTGGCCAAAGGCCTTCTGGCTCCTTCTCTAATTAGTGTCCTCCGTGCTTGTGATGTCAGTTTAGGTGGATGGCCATGTCTTGGAAGATTTGCAGTTGTGCCGTACTTTGCACGCTGCGACATCGCTACTGCGATATCGTCGGGGTCAAATCGAAAGTGACGCACATCCGGCGCCGGTAACGATGTCGCAATGTGTAAAGCCTAGATGCGCCGATAAACGATCGCAAAAGCGTCGTAAATCGGTGATCTGTGTAGCGTCGGTTATTTTCATAATGTCGCACCAATAGGAGATACGATGTTGTTCCTCGTAACTGCGGCAGCACACATCGCTGTGTATGTGTCAGGTTTCCGGGTTTTCCAGTTCTCTTTTGACAAAAGCTTGCCCTCGGTTAACATGGAGTTTACTGTTCTGTTGCCCTACTTCCTGTCCAGCTGCTTAAAAGGCCGCCTCTAAGCCTAGTCCAGTGCCTGAGTATACTGCTTGCTGTGTGCTCCTGCCTTGCTGCTTCTAATTCCTGATTGCCTTTGGATCCTCCTGAAAGACTACCGACCGACTCTGGACCATACCCGGTTTCTTCAAGCTGTGCCCGGACTCCGTCTGCCGTCTGTGGTCAGCACTTCTGCCCGGTTCCTTCCGGTTTGTAACCACTCTGGACTATCATCCCGTACGGACACTTCTGGACTTTACCACTTGCCCCTTGTGTCCCGGCTGCTGCGCATTTAGGCCTTCCGGGGTGATTGCTGGACAGTCCCTGTATAGGGGTTCGCTCTGGTGGTCTCCCTGGGGGAGTCCGGTGCGTGGCCCCGGGAATTCCCTTCGCTCCGTTTCGGGAAAGTATTTCCTGTGTTTGTTCTGCTGTGTTTGTTCCGTTCTGTACCTACCGTGGTTACATATTATAAACATCTTGTACCAAGAACTCGTCTCTGGTTGTCATTGCCCTAACGCTATCGAAATCCTCAGAACATACAATAGTATTACAGTATGAAGCCGCAGGAGCGAGGAACATCTCCTTAACTGCTTCCCGCCGCCAATGCAGAAGGAAGGAGGTGGGCGGGATGTTTACGTCCCGCTCATCTCCGCCCCTCCGCTTCTATTGGCCGCCTGCCGTGTGACGTCGCTGTGACGCCGCACGACCCGTTCCCTTAGGAAGGAGGCGGTTCGCCGGCCAGAGCGACGTCGCAGGACAGGTAAGTGCGTGTGAAGCTGCCGTAGTGATAATGTTCGCTACGGCAGCTATCACAAGATATCGCATGTGGACGGGGGCGGGACTATCGCGCTCGGCATCGCTAGCATCGGCTAGCGATGTCGCAGTGTGCAAAGTACCCCTAAGTTTTAGATTGTGTGCCAGCTCCCTAGGACCTTTCTATCAGTGGTTCATAAATTATTCTTTTCTTATTTATTCTGGGTTGTTTTTTCTTTGTTTTGTTTTTTTTGTTTGTTTTTTTTTTGGGGGGGCTATGTGGAGAATGATAGATCCAAGAAAGGTGACATTTTGTGTAAAATACTCCAAAGGACCTGATTTACTGACTAATTTGTACATATTGGCAAAAAAATTTAAGCAAGCATTAATTTAAGGGGAACCATCCATTAGGAGTTTCATATATACAGTAAAGTCAGTCCTATACTGGTGCTAGGATGCTGAATGTAAGCATTGCTTTTGTTCTGAGATTGGAGGTTTTATTTCAGAAATATGTGCAAGTAAAGTTCCAGCAATGTACTGCTATTTGATTGACAGGTGCAACAGGAAGGGTGTTACGGGGGGCTGTCTGATAATAATCTAAAGGAGTATCAGACAGTCAGGGTCCACCGTGCAAAGACTTTGCTGCAGACTATGGCAGAGTGCAATACCTCTGTTAACTCACAGAAGGATATAATAAGTAAGTAAAGCAATTCCTCCCTTACTTGGAGGGTGTGTGGAATGATCTCTGTTAATAATCACAGAGACAAAGGCAATGTGTGCGAAATGGCACCTACCTAGGTCCGCTCTTCTAGTGGTGCAAAAGAAACGAACAGCAGCGTAAGCCGCACAAAGCTCCTACCTGCGTTCGCTCCACTAGTGTGCGAGGACACGAACCACTAGATATGGCACCTGCCTAGGTCCGCTCTTCTAGTGGTGCAAAAGAGACGAACAGCAGCGTAAGCCGCACAAAGCTCCTACCTCTGTTCGCTCCCCTAGCATGCGAGGATACGAACAACTGCCAGACGCAGTATAAGGAACGTTACCCTAGCGGCAACGTCCACCTACGAGTCGAATCACAAGGCCCAGCCAGACCATGTGCCTCAGGCACCTGCCTATGTCCGCTCCCCTAAGAGGTAAGGATACGGACAGCAGCCGAAGCTGTAAGGTATAAGAACGCTACCCTGCCGGTAGCGCTCACCTAGCATAGACAGAGGAATGCCTAGAGGGACGTGCACAGAGCGTCTACTCTTATGCATGAACCAAGAGGACTGAGCGCCATGCGGCGTGTGTCAGGGTCTTATATAGACTCTGTACCTCATCCAAGATGGAGGACACCAGAGCCAATCCGCTGCCAGAACGACAGGAGTGACGTCATGCTGGCCTATCACTGAGCAAGGCATCACAAGCACATGACCAGCGACCAATCGGCATAGAAGGTGTCAGAGACATGTGACCTCGTGTCAGCGATGATGTCACCCGCACATGTGCAATGGCTCCAAGATAGGACTTAGTCTCTGGCGCTCGCACATGTGCAGTAGCAAGAAATCTGGACTTAGTCTCCAGCGCTCGCACATGTGCAGTAGCAAGAAATCTGGACATAGTCTCCAGTGCTCGCAGCAACCGTAACAGTACCTCCCCCTCAAGGGCCCCCCTCCCGGCGACGCAGGTAATCGGCAACTAAGTCGGGAGCATGGACAGCCTCCTCAGGCTCCCAAGAGCGATGTTCCGGGCCGTAACCCTCCCAATCTATCAAGAAGAACCTGCGCCCTCTAACCATCTTAGAACCAACTATGGCTCGTACCTCATAGCTAGAGCGAGAGGAATCAGAGGCAGGAGAGTGCACTTCACGAGCATGAGGTAAAATAGCCGGCTTTAGCAGTGAGACATGGAATTTGTCATGAATCCTAAGATGGATGGGTAACTTCAATTGGTAGACTACAGGATTTACCTGTCGAAGAACCTCATAAGGACCCAGGAAGCGAGGAGCGAATTTTACAGAGCTCACTCTAAGTCTCACGTGTTTTGCAGAGAGCCACACAAAGTCCCCTGGAGAAAAGACAGGAGCCGGGCGACGAAACCGATCGGACACCGTCTTCATACGGTCCTTAGCTGCTTGGATCGACTCTTGAGTCTGATCCCAAACCTCTCTGGCATTAGTTGCCCAGTCGGCCACAAGAGGAGGAGGTGCAGCAGCGGGAAACGGTACCGGTACCCTAGGGTGTTGCCCATTATTGAGTACGAACGGTGTCTGCCCAGTGGCCTCAGCCAACGAATTGTTAAGGGCAAATTCTGCCCAGGGTAGGAGGGAGCACCAGTTATCGTGGTTCTCAGCAACAAAGTGTCGAAGGTATATAATCATAGATTGATTGGTACGCTCAACCAAACCATTGGTCTCCGGATGGTACGCCGAAGAGAGATTCAACTCAATTTGCAGAAGGCTACAAAGATCTCGCCAGAAACGGGAAGTAAATTGAGGGCCTCTATCACAAATGATACGATCTGGCATCCCGTGAAGCCTAAAGACATGCTTGAGGAATAGTTTGGCTAGTACTCTGGAAGATGGGATTCTCGATAACGGTACGAGATGAACCATCCGGGAGAAATGGTCTGTAATGACCCACACAAATCTATGTCCCTGTGAACATGGAAGATCACCCACAAAGTCCATGCCTACCACCTCCCATGGTCTATCTGGCACTGGTAAAGGATGCAAGAGCCCAGCCGGTCTCTGCCGTAATGGACGGTTGCGAGCACACGAGTAGCAGGAACTGACATATCTCTTGATGTGGCTGGCTAAGTGTGGCCACCAATACCACCTCTCCAGTAACTCTCGTGTCCGCCTAATACCAAAATGCCCACCCACCTTTGAGGTGTGGGCCCATGACAGTATATCATTCTGTCGATCAGGCGGAACAAAGGTCTTGCCCAGTGGGATTTGGTCTAACGTCACAGGGGAGAGCGTATGAAAAACCCTGGAGGGAAGGATAAGACGAGGTTCGTCAATCTCTTCCTGGGTAGAAAGCATAGAGCGAGACAGGGCGTCTGCCTTGTTATTCTTACTCCCAGACAGATAGTTGATGGAGAAGTGAAAGCGGGAGAAAAACAAGGACCAGCGGGCTTGGCGAGGATTCAGACGCTGAGCGGTTTGTAAGTACGTCAAATTCTTATGGTCTGTATAGACCTGGAAAGGATGTTTCGCTCCTTCCAGCAAGTGACGCCACTCCTCCAAGGCTAATCTCAAGGCGAGCAGTTCCCTATCCCCAATGGTATAGTTTCTCTCTGCCGGTGAAAAGGTTTTCGCAAAGAAGAAACATGGCCTTTTTCTACCTGCACCGTTCTTTTGATACAAGACCGCACCAGCACCCACTGAAGAGGCATCAACCTCTAAGAGGAAGGGCTTACTCTCATCGGGTCTTTGAAGAACGGGAGCAGTTGAAAAGTGTCTTTTTACTGCCTCAAAAGCCTGAGATGTCTCAGTAGACCAGGCTTTGGGATTAGCACCTTTCTTAGTTAAGGCCACCAAAGGGGCCACCAAAGTAGAAAAATGGGGTATGAACTGCCTGTAATAATTTATGAATCCTAAGAAGCGTTGCACCGCCTTCAAGGAATGAGGTTCAGACCATTGCAGGACAGCAGAGAGCTTCGCAGGATCCATAGCCAGGCCCTCTTGTGAGATAATGTAACCCAAAAAAGGCAATGAGGACTGCTCGAATACACATTTCTCGAGTTTAGCAAACAATGAGTGCTCCCTTAAACGGGAAAGGACACGAACGACATCCTGACGATGAGTCTCCAGATCAGGAGAAAAAATCAGGATGTCGTCCAGATACACCACTACTGAGGATAACAGTAAATCCCTGAACACATCGTTTACGAAGTCCTGAAATACTGCGGGTGCATTACATAACCCAAAAGGCATGACGAGGTATTCATAGTGACCGTCTCGGGTGTTAAAAGCGGTCTTCCATTCGTCACCCTTTCGAATTCGTACCAAGTTATACGCACCCCGCAGATCCAACTTCGTAAAAACTTGAGCTCCTCTCAGTCTGTCAAAGAGCTCCGAAATTAAAGGTAATGGGTATTTGTTCTTTATTGTGATTGCGTTGAGACCCCTGTAATCTATGCAGGGACGCAAATCACCCTCTTTCTTCCGAACAAAGAAAAACCCAGCTCCCGCGGGAGAGACAGACTTACGAATGAACCTCTTCTCTAAACTCTCTCTTATATAGGTCGACATGGCCTCCGACTCAGGTATCGACAGGGGGTAAACCCTGCCTTTAGGTGGAACCGAACCTGGGATAAGGTCTATGGCACAGTCATACGGCCTATGGGGTGGAAGAACCTCAGCACCCTGTTTGGAGAACACGTCAGCGAAATCCAAATAGGGTGTAGGTATGGGAGAGAGATCAGTTGATGCAACGACCTTAAGTGGTAAGGGAAGACATCGGGACTGACATTTCGAACCCCAACTAATAATGCTGTCAGACTCCCAGTCAATGTGAGGAGCATGAGTCCGAAGCCATGGAAGACCCAGAAGGACGTCGTCTATACCCTCAGGCAAAACAAGAAAAGAAATCTCCTCTATGTGACCCTGAGACAGGGAAAGGCGCAAGGGAACTGTCCTCAATGTAATGGAGTCAGACAACATAGTTCCATTAACAACACGGACAGGAATAGGCGCCTCTAACATGATAGAGGGAATATTGTGTCCCTTTACAAATCCTGAGGACACAAAAGTCCCGTCAGCTCCGGAATCCACAAAAGCCATAATAGGCCATGTATTCTCAGATAACGAGAGCTGACCTGGGATACAACACTTAGAGGGTGCAGAAGACGTCTCTAGTAACCCCCCTCTAATGGTTACTAGGCCAGGGAGTTTCCCTGACGACTAGGACACTTGTTGGCATAGTGCCCAGCCTGACGACATACGTAACATATAGGAGGACCAGACTTGCGTAGTCTGGAGGACGTATGACCTAACTCCATAGGAGTGGGAGATGTTTTAGATGCTGAGGAAGATGGTAGTGGACCCTCAACAACTGGAATAGCCCGATGCTTAGGGCGTGAGGAAGAGACCTCGAGTCTACGTTCCTTATGGCGTACATCGATCCTCGTTGCTACTGTGATCAAGTCCTCCAGAGAAGCAGGGACCTCACGAGTAGCAAGAGCATCCTTGACATAGCCTGCCAACCCTCTCCAGAAGACAGGAATCAACACCTTCTCTGGCCAATCTAGTTCTGCCACCAGAGTTCTAAAAGCAATGGCATAAGAACTAGTGGATAACGAACCCTGAGATAGATCTAACAGTCTCAGGGCCGCATCATGGGTAACCTGCAGACCCATGAATACCGCCTTAAGAGCATCAAGAAAGTCTTGATGTCTCAGAGTAACCACATCAGAGCGCTCCCATAGGGGAGTCGCCCATTCTAAGGCTTTGTCCTGAAGTAAGGAGATGATAAAGCCTACTCTGGACCTCTCCGTAGAGAAGCGAGAAGAGTTGACCTCTAGGTGTATCTGACACTGACTAATGAAACCACGACATGATCTGGCATCGCCAGAATATCTGTTTGGCAGAGCAAGTCGAGGATCATGTGCAGCTGTCACCATGGTCTGAGGTTTATCCTCTATACTCTTGAGCCGTGACTCAAGTACTTGTATGTAACGGTGTAACTGCTGATATTCTGCCATAACTGCCAGACCCTTGGCTCAGTCCTAATGTTACGGGGGGCTGTCTGATAATAATCTAAAGGAGTATCAGACAGTCAGGGTCCACCGTGCAAAGACTTTGCTGCAGACTATGGCAGAGTGCAATACCTCTGTTAACTCACAGAAGGATATAATAAGTAAGTAAAGCAATTCCTCCCTTACTTGGAGGGTGTGTGGAATGATCTCTGTTAATAATCACAGAGACAAAGGCAATGTGTGCGAAATGGCACCTACCTAGGTCCGCTCTTCTAGTGGTGCAAAAGAGACGAACAGCAGCGTAAGCCGCACAAAGCTCCTACCTGCGTTCGCTCCACTAGTGTGCGAGGACACGAACCACTAGATATGGCACCTGCCTAGGTCCGCTCTTCTAGTGGTGCAAAAGAGACGAACAGCAGCGTAAGCCGCACAAAGCTCCTACCTCTGTTCGCTCCCCTAGTATGCGAGGATACGAACAACTGCCAGACGCAGTATAAGGAACGTTACCCTAGCGGCAACGTCCACCTACGAGTCGAATCACAAGGCCCAGCCAGACCATGTGCCTCAGGCACCTGCCTATGTCCGCTCCCCTAAGAGGTAAGGATACGGACAGCAGCCGAAGCTGTAAGGTATAAGAACGCTACCCTGCCGGTAGCGCTCACCTAGCATAGACAGAGGAATGCCTAGAGGGACGTGCACAGAGCGTCTACTCTTATGCATGAACCAAGAGGACTGAGCGCCATGCGGCGTGTGTCAGGGTCTTATATAGACTCTGTGCCTCATCCAAGATGGAGGACACCAGAGCCAATCCGCTGCCAGAACGACAGGAGTGACGTCATGCTGGCCTATCACTGAGCAAGGCATCACAAGCACATGACCAGCGACCAATCGGCATAGAAGGTGTCAGAGACATGTGACCTCGTGTCAGCGATGATGTCACCCGCACATGTGCAATGGCTCCAAGATAGGACTTAAGGCTACTTTACACACTGCGATATCGGTCCCGATATCGCTAGTGTGGGTATCCGCCCCCATCTGTTGCGCGACACGGGCATATCGCTGCCCGTGCCGCACAACATCGCCCAGAGCCGTCACACATACTTACCTGCCCGGCGACGTCGCTGTGACCGGCGAACCGCCTCCTTTCTAAGGGGGCGGTCCGTGCGGCGTCACAGCGACGTCACTGAAACGTCACTGAACCGCCGCCCAATCGCAGCGGAGGGGCGGAGATGAGCGGGACGTAACATCCCGCCCACCTCCTTCCTTCCGCATAGCGGCCGGGAGGCAGGTAGGGAGAGCTTCCTCGTTCCTGCGGCGTCACACGCAGCGATGTGTGCTGCCGCAGGAACGACGAACAAACTCGTTACTGCTGAAGTAACGATAATTGGGAATGGACCCCCGTGTCGCCGATTAGCGATTTTGCACTGTTTTGCAACGATGCAAAATCGCTTATCGGTGTCACACGCAACGGCATCGCTAATGCGGCCGGATGTGCGTCACAAAATCCGTGACCCCAACGACTCCGCATTAGCGATGTCGCAGCGTGTAAAGCCCGCTTTAGTCTCTGGCGCTCGCACATGTGCAGTAGCAAGAAATCTGGACTTAGTCTCCAGCGCTCGCACATGTGCAGTAGCAAGAAATCTGGACATAGTCTCCAGTGCTCACAGCAACCGTAACAAAGGGAATATGTGGGTCGGGTCTTGCTATCTATTCCCACCTCGGTCTGCACTGGAATTAAGGTCTATGATGGCGACAGGGGGAGGAAGGCCAGGCAGGCAAACAGGGGCGGCATCAGATGGCAAGACCCGACCCACATATTCCCTTCCTGTTGCACCTGTCAATTAAATAGCAGTGCATTGCTGGAACTTTACTTGCACATATTTCTGATCTAAAATCTCCAATCTCAGAACAAAAGGTATGGTTACATTCGGCAGCCTAGCCCCAGTACAGCACTGGCTTTACTTTATATATGAAAATTCTGATGGTTGGTTCCCTTTAAATCTCTTAAGGACAACACTATAGAGGTTCTGCTCTGTATTTTTTTTTTTATAGGGGGGGGGGGGGTGGCAGTTGGAATATCTCAAGATGTCAAGACTCCAGACAGCTGAAACTTGATGCAAAACATTTAGATGTGCACAATTTACAGATGTCCCACATTTCAGGGCGATTGGTCCAGTTGTTTGGCCGTGCATAATGAATGATAAATAATGCATTATGCCGTACATAATGAATGGACCTCAAACAACAGAAATTAAGTTTTATGTAGCCAGATATATACATTTATATAATCATATATTATTTACTTAGATGGCACCATTAATGTCTACAGCACGTTACAGACAGCATCATCGCTGTCCCCATTGGGGATCACAATCTATATTCTCTATCAGTCTTTGGAGCGTAGGAGGAAACCAAAAAACCCCAAATAAACCCACCATAACACAGGGAGAACATACAAACTCATATACAGTGGGGAAAATAAGTCTTTGATCCTCTGCTGATTTTGCAGGTATTCCCACCTACAAAGAATGGAGAAGTCGGTAATTTTTATCGTAGGTAACTTCAACTGTGACAGAATAAAAAATATCCAGAAAATTCCATTGTATGATTTTTAAATAATTAATTTGCATTTTATTGCATGAAATAAGTATTTAAAGGGAACCTGTCAGCAGAAATTTCCCCTAAAACCTAACAGATTCCCCCTCTGCAGCTCCTGGGCTGCATTCTAGAAAGGTCCCTGTTATTATTGTGCCCCCTTTCTGACCAAAAAAAAGAGTTTATAAAGAGGTACCTTTTTGGCTTCGGATTCTATAAATGTGACACGGGGGCGGGCTTTCTGGCGTCCGTTATTCTGCCCCCTGGTCCTTTATGCCACCCCCATCGCTGATTTCCATACTTTTGGACGCCGCCCACTGCTCCAGCCATCCCCGCGCATGCCCAGTGCCAGTCTAACGGGACTGAGCAGTTTGACCGCTGGTGACGTGTGCGCAGACAAGTGATTATGGGCGGGACTGTGACTGTTATCAGCAAGTACCCGCCCATAATCTCGTGAGCGCGCAAACCTCTCCAGCGGTCACACTGTGCTCAGTGTAGATGCTAGACTGTATGGGCTGCTTCCAGGGATGACGTCCCTTTGTCACGTGATAGGGGCGTGTTCAAAATACTATCACGTGACAAAGGGACGTCATCCCTGGAAGCAGCCCATACAGTCTAGCATCTACACTGAGCACAGTGTGACTGCTGGAGAGGTTTGCGCGCTCACGAGATTATGGGCGGGTACTTGCTGATAACAGTCACAGTCCCGCCCATAATCACTTGTCTGCGCATACGTCACCAGCGGTCACACTGCTCAGTCCCGTGAGACTGGCACTGGGCATGCGCGGGGATGGCTGGAGCAGTGGGCGGCGTCCAAAAGTATGGAAATCAGCGATGGGGGCGGCATACAGGACCAGGGGGCAGAATAACGGCCATCAGGCTGCCCGCCCCCGTGTCACATTTATAGAATCCGAAGCCAAAAAGGTACCTCTTTATAAACTCTGTATTTTGGTCAGAAAGGGGGCACAATAATAACAGGGACCTTTCTAGAATGCAGCCCAGGAGCTGCAGAGGGGGAATCTGTTAGGTTTTAGGGGAAATTTCTGCTGACAGGTTCCCTTTAATACAATATAAAAACAGAACTTAATATTTGGTAGAAACCTTTGTTTGCAGTTACAGAGGTCGGACGTTTCCGACAGATCCTTGACTAGGTTTGCACACACTGCAGTAGGGATTTTGGCGACTCCTCCATACAGATCTTCTCTAGATCTTTCAGGTCACTCCTCCATACAGATCTTCTCCAGATCTTTCAGTTTTCAGGGCTGTCGCTGGGTAACATTGACTTTCACCTCCCTCCAAAGATTTTCTATTGGGTTCAGGTCTGGAGACTGGCTAGGCCACTCCAGATCCTTTTGATGCTTCTTACAGAGCCGCTCCTTAGTTTCCCTGGCTGTGTATTTCGGGTTATTGTCATGCTGGAAGACCCAGCCACGACCCATTTTCAATGTTCTCACTGAGGGAAGGAAGTTGTTGGCCAAAATCTCAATGATACGTGACCCCATCCATCCTCCCCATAATACAGTGCATTTGTCCTACAATGTTTTTTTTTTTTTGTTGAGGGGGAATCTGTCTCTTAAAGTTGAAATGCAATTAGGATAAAAATTACAGACCTCTCCATTCTTTATAGGTGGGAAAACTTGCAAAATCGTCAGTGTATCATATACTTATTTTCCCCAATGTATATACAAACATACATACAGTCAGGGCCAGAAATATTTGGACAGTGACACAAGTTTTGTTATTTTAGCTGTTTACAAAAACATGTTCAGAAATACAATTATATATAATATGGGCTGAAAGTGCACACTCCCAGCTGCAATATGAGAGTTTTCACATCCAAATCGGAGAAAGGGTTTAGGAATCATAGCTCTGTAATGCATAGCCTCCTCTTTTTCAAGGGACCAAAAGTAATTGGACAAGGGACTCTAAGGGCTGCAATTAACTCTGAAGGCGTCTCCCTCGTTAACCTGTAATCAATGAAGTAGTTAAAAGGTCTGGGGTTGATTACAGGCGTGTGGTTTTGTATTTGGAAGCTGTTGCTGTGACCAGACAACATGCGGTCTAAGGAACTCTCAATTGAGGTGAAGCAGAACATCCTGAGGCTGAAAAAAAAGAAAAAATCCATCAGAGAGATAGCAGACATGCTTGGATTAGCAAAATCAACAGTCAGGTACATTCTGAGAAAAAAGGAATTGACCGGTGGTGAGCTTGGGAACTCAAAAAGGCCTGGGCGTCCACGGATGACAACAGTGGTGGATGATCGCCGCATACTTTCTTTGGTGAAGAAGAACCCGTTCACAACATCAACTGAAGTCCAGAACACTCTCAGTGAAGTAGGTGTATCTGTCTCTAAGTCAACAGTAAAGAGAAGACTCCATGAAAGTAAATACAAAGGATTCACATCTAGATGCAAACCATTCATCAATTCCAAAAATAGACAGGCCAGAGTTAAATTTGCTGAAAAACACCTCATGAAGCCAGCTCAGTTCTGGAAAAGTATTCTATGGACAGATGAGACAAAGATCAACCTGTACCAGAATGATGGAAAGAAAAAAGTTTGGAGAAGAAAGGGAACGGCACATGATCCAAGGCACACCACATCCTCTGTAAAACATGGTGGAGGCAACGTGATGGCATGGGCATGCATGGCTTTCAATGGCACTGGGTCACTTGTGTTTATTGATGACATAACAGCAGACAAGAGTAGCCGGATGAATTCTGAAGTGTACCGGGATATACTTTCAGCCCAGATTCAGCCAAATGCCGCAAAGTTGATCGGACGGCGCTTCATAGTACAGATGGACAATGACCCCAAGCATACAGCCAAAGCTACCCAGGAGTTCATGAGTGCAAAAAAGTGGAACATTCTGCAATGGCCAAGTCAATCACCAGATCTTAACTCAATTCAGCATGCATTTCACTTGCTCAAATCCAGACTTAAGACGGAAAGACCCACAAACAAGCAAGACCTGAAGGCTGCGGCTGTAAAGGCCTGGCAAAGCATTAATAAGGAGGAAACCCAGCGTTTGGTGATGTCCATGGGTTCCAGACTTAAGGCAGTGATTGCCTCCAAAGGATTCGCAACAAAATATTGAAAATAAAAATATTTTGTTTGGGTTTGGTTTATTTGTCCAATTACTTTTGACCTCCTAAAATGTGGAGTGTTTGTAAAGAAATGTGTACAATTCCTACAATTTCTATCAGATATTTTTGTTCAAACCTTCAAATTAAACGTTACAATCTGCACTTGAATTCTGTTGTAGAGGTTTCATTTCAAATCCAATGTGGTGGCATGCAGAGCCCAACTCGCCAAAATTGTGTCACTGTCCAAATATTTCTGGACCTAACTGTACATGACTGTGTGAACACTATATATCTATATATATATATTGTGAGGTAGCGCGGTCGGCTGCGCAGCAGAAGACACGGGATCCAGGCATCAAGGTTCACAGCACACGGTGTTTAATGTCCAAACAAAAATCCACAGCAATATACATGTCTCTCCAGCAGAGACTCAGGGAGTTGTGATCACTCCCTCACACCCAGCACACCTGCCCCTCGTTCCTGTTTCCATTTAACCCTTCCTTCAGCCTGTAGGGAAACAGCATTAACCCTAGAGTGGATTTACTTTCTATCATGGAGTGAGCACAACCGGGGCGAGACATACCGGCCGTCATAGATAACCCCGGTCACAGTCTCACATACCCCCCCCCTCAGTTCAAGCGAGCGGGGTTGAACTCCTGCCAGCAAACACGGGCCGCGGGACAAGGCATCGGCGTTGCCCTGCAACCTACCGGCCCGGTGTTCAACCGTAAACCGGAAGTTCTGCAGAGAAAGGAACCACCGGGTAACCCGGGCATTCCGTTCCTTGGCGGACCTCATCCAGACCAGTGGAGAGTGATCCGTCACCAAGCGAAACTGCCGTCCCAGCAGGTAATAGCGTAGGGACTCCAAGGCCCACTTGATCGCCAGGCACTCCTTCTCCACTACGCTATAATTCCGCTCGGGAGGGGTGAGCTTCCTACTTAAGAAGGTGACGGGGTGTTCCTCCCCCTGAACCACCTGAGACAACACTGCCCCCAGGCCGACCTCTGAGGCGTCAGTCTGTACTATGAACTCCTTCCGGAAATCAGGGTGTACGAGAACGGGCTGTCCGCACAGGACCCCCTTCAGGGCCCGGAAGGAGTCCTCGGCCTGCGGAGTCCAGCGTACCATGACGGACTTCTTGCCTTTGAGAAGGTCCGTCAAGGGGGCTGATAGTCCCGCAAAATCCTTTACAAACCTCCTGTAGTACCCCACGATACCCAGGAAGGCCCTAACCTGCTTCGTGGTCAGGGGTCTAGGCCACTTCTGGATCGCCTCAACCTTGTTAATTTGGGGCTTAATCACTCCTTGGCCTATCACGTAGCCCAAGTAGCGGGCTTCCGTGAGTCCCAACGCACATTTCTTGGGATTGGCTGTCAATCCGGCTGTTCGAAGCGCGTCTACCACCGCTTGTACCTGTTCCAAGTGGGTCTGCCAATCGGAGCTGTAAATAATGATGTCATCAAGGTACGCTGATGCATACGCCTGGTGGGGTTCCAGCACCAAGTCCATCAACCTCTGGAACGTGGCCGGAGCGCCATGTAACCCAAAAGGCAAGACAACATAGTGGAAGAGACCCTCCGGCGTAACAAAAGCGGTTTTCTCCTTGGCGGACTCCGTCAGTGGCACCTGCCAGTACCCCTTGGTCAGGTCGAGCGTGGTAAAATATCGCGCCTGTCCCAGCCTATCAATCAGCTCATCCACCCGGGGCATGGGGTAGAGATCGAACTTGGATATTTCGTTCAATCTCCGGAAGTCATTGCAGAACCTTAAGGAGCCATCGGGTTTTGGTATTAGGACAATGGGACTAGCCCATTCACTCCGGGATTTTTCGATGACCCCCAGGCGTAGCATTGTCTTCACTTCTTCTGATATGGCTTGTCTTCGAGCCTCCGGCACGCGGTATGACTTCAGGCGTACCTTCAGGTGGGGCTCGGTGACAATGTCATGTCGTATCAGACTGGTCCTACCCGGCAACTCGGAGAAGACATCGGGGTTCTGCTGAACCAGCCGTCTGGCCTCTCGCCTCTGTTGCTTGGTGAGGGCTTCTCCGATCCTTACTTCCGGTTCGTCCTCTCCGGAGGTCGCTGAAGCCGGGAGTGAACGACCCGAAGAGGAGGGAGATGGGGGAAACTCAACCATCAGGCTTTCCCGTTCCTGCCACGGTTTTAATAGGTTGACATGGTATATTTGTTCAGGTTTCCGCCTACCGGGCTGCAATACTTTATAGTTGACCACCCCGACTTTTTCCTTTATCTCGTAGGGGCCTTGCCACTGAGCCAGGAATTTACTCTCCGCCGTGGGGATTAATACCAACACCCGATCCCCGGGTTTAAAGGTCCGCACGGTGGCTTGTCTATTATAGCGGCCGCTTTGCGCGGCCTGAGCCTCCTGTAAATGCTCCTTCACAATTGGCATGACCGCGCTTATGCGGTTCTGCATTCCTAAAATGTGTTCAATCACACTTTTATGGGGGGTGGGCTCTTGCTCCCATGTTTCCTTTGCCAGGTCCAACAATCCCCGGGGATGTCGTCCGTATAACAATTCAAAAGGCGAAAACCCCGTGGATGCCTGTGGCACCTCTCGGATGGCAAACATCAAATAGGGAAGCATCATATCCCAGTCCTTCCCGTCTTTGGAGATCACCCTTTTTAGCATGGTTTTCAGGGTTTTATTGAATCGTTCTACTAACCCATCCGTCTGAGGATGATACACAGACGTACGCAACTGCTTGATCTGGAGTAGCCGGCATAGTTCTTTGGTCACTTTAGACATGAATGGGGTCCCCTGATCCGTAAGGATCTCCTTGGGCAACCCCACCCGGCAGAACACAGAAAACAACTCCCGAGCTATAAGCTTCGCCGCAGTATGTCTGAGAGGTATCGCCTCTGGATACCGGGTGGCATAGTCAACGATCACTAGGATGTGTTGGTGCCCTCGAGCAGACTTTACGAGGGGCCCCACCAGATCCATCCCTATCCGTTCAAAAGGGACTTCTATAATGGGTAACGGCACCAACGGACTGCGAAAGTGGACCAGTGGTGCGGTAAGCTGACACTCCGGGCAGGTTTCGCAGAACCGTTTTACCTCCCCAAAGACTCCGGGCCAATAGAACCTTTGCAATATTCGCTCCTGCGTTTTCTTGACCCCTAGGTGGCCACTCATCAGATGTTTATGAGCCAAGTCGAGGACCCGCCGGCGATACGGCTGGGGCACCACCAATTGCTCCACCCCCACGCCCCGTATTTCATCTACCCGGTAGAGTAAATCCTGTTTAAGAGCGAAATGGGGGTACCTTACCTGGGCACCGGGCAGCTGGGCCACCCCGTCAATTACTAACACCCTATTCCGGGCATGTATTAACGTAGGGTCCTGGAGTTGGGCTGTCCCAAACGCATCCGGGGATGCCTCCAAGTCCGGGATGGGCTCGACCGTCTCAGCCTCTCCTGCCAATACCTCTAGGGGCGACCTATCGGGTTCACATTCTGTCCCTATCATGGGGACCCCTACGGCAGGTGTCCCGGATTCAGGATTGTAGGGCTCAGGCCCCGGACTGACCAATATCGGAGGGGACCTAGGGGTTCCCTTCCATAAAGTCCAAAAATAGGGCAGATCCCGTCCTAGGATCACGTCATAAGGAAGAGTGTTAAGCAGTCCCACCTCATGTTGCACCTGACCGCAAGGTGCTGTGATGGTGACAATCCCCGTGGGATAGTCTCGGCGGTCCCCATGTATGCAAACCACCCCCACGGTACGTCCTGTGGCCTTTACTTTAGCCCTCAAGGTGGATCGCACAAGGGTCACTAAGCTTCCGGAATCCAACAATCCTGTAACCGGACATCCATTCACCTGTATTTGGCACAAGTGGGGCTCAGTCTCTGGGGGAACCAGGTCAGCGGTACACACCACCTGAGCATACATTGAACCCCGCCGGGTAACCCCACAATCCATGGGCTCCGTGGTCAGGGGACACTGGGCTTCCATATGTCCCACCCGCTGGCACCGCCAACATCTAATAGGGAAGGAAACCCCCTTCACAAGTTGTCGTTTAGGGTACATGGCCTTCCGGACCTCAGGAACGGCGGGCGCGGCCTCAGCCAGGATGGTAGCGGACTCCTGTACCGGTGTCGGCGGTGGGTTCTTGGCCCTAGGCTTGGAGGGGCCGGACCGACGGGCGGTACGCAAAGTCTCAGTGTCCCGTATCAAGTCCTGCGTAGCCACATGCCGCTCTACCAGGGACACTAATTGGTCCAGGGTACTCGGGTCACCCTGTCCTACCCACCGTTGAACGGTGACGGGTAAAGTGCGCACAAAACGATCCACTACTACCCTTTCCACCATTTGCGCCGGGCTCAGAGTGTCAGGCTGCAACCACTTTTTTACAAGATGTAATAAGTCATAGGCCTGGGAGCGTACGGGTTTGGCTTCCTCATAGAACCACTGATTTACCCGCTGAGCCCGTAAATAGGTATTCACCCCCAACCGAGCCAGTATTTCGGCTTTCAGGGTCACATAGTCAATGGCGTCCTCGGTACCGAGGTCCAGGTACGCTTTTTGGGGTTCCCCCGTCAGATAGGGCGACAATACCTCAGCCCACTGGGGGGTCGGCAGCTTTTCCCGCTCGGCCACCCGCTCAAACACTGCCAGGAACGCTTCCACATCATCCCCCGGGGTCATCTTTTGCAACGCTTGTCTCACCGCTTTCCGGACGCTGCCGTCGTCACCCGGTCCCGGGGTTGTTGCTGCCGGTCCGGCACGGATTGACTTGGCCAGGAGAACCATCTGTTCTTGGTGCCTTTTTTTCCTGCAATTTCAAGGATTGCTGGTGCTGTTGCTGCTGTTGCTCCAACGTCCGGAGCAGGTGGGTATTCACCTGTTGTTGCTGTGCATTAGCCTCTTGTTGTTGTGCATTAGCCTGCTGCTGCTGTGCATTAGCCTGAGCCAAATGCCTTAGTATGTCCTCCATGGCGTCGCTGGGTTTGGGCCGTAGTATAGCTGCTTGAATCCAGGACATGTGCTACCGGATCACCAGAAAAGGAAGTACACCTCACCGGGCTGGCATGCCCGCCGATTCTCCACCATATGTGAGGTAGCGCGGTCGGCTGCGCAGCAGAAGACACGGGATCCAGGCATCAAGGTTCACAGCACACGGTGTTTAATGTCCAAACAAAAATCCACAGCAATATACATGTCTCTCCAGCAGAGACTCAGGGAGTTGTGATCACTCCCTCACACCCGGCACACCTGCCCCTCGTTCCTGTTTCCATTTAACCCTTCCTTCAGCCTGTAGGGAAACAGCATTAACCCTAGAGTGGATTTACTTTCTATCATGGAGTGAGCACAACCGGGGCGAGACATACCGGCCGTCATAGATAACCCCGGTCACAGTCTCACAATATATATATATATATATATCTATATCTATATCTATATCTATATATATATATATATATATATATATATATATATATATATATATATAGCCTCTTCCATCTGTACCAGTCTGTCATTGTTAATTTGTTTACTGTAACCTATATCTGTATTTAGTATATTTCGTATACAGCACCATGGAATCAATAGTGCTATAGAAATAATAATAATAATATATAAATAATAAATACACAAATGAATCCTTCTGGGCTCTCAATCAGATTCATGCACGTCTCAACCGAAATCTGATCCCAGGTCTGTTCTACACGTTCTCAATATTGGTGTATACTGGTCGGCTCTCTATGGGGTGTATATAGCTTTTTCTTCACCTCTACCCACAAGTGTTGGATTGGGTTGAGGTCTGGGGACTGTGGGGACAATCCAGCTCCTCTGCTTCATTGTTATTGAACCCTTTCTTCCCCAATCTCGCCGTGTGCTTCGGGATGTTGTCCTTCTGGAACACTATGTCGTCCTTTTCATACCCATAGCACTCGAGTGTATGAAGTTACTCTTCTTGTTGGATAATATTCCCATTCACTTTCTCAGTCTTTTTTCCCTGTTGCAGACATCGCTTCTTCACACGGTGCAGATGCTGCTACTTTATACAACACCACCATCTCTGCAGCTCTCGAATCAGCTGTCCCTCTCACACACACACCAAAACCCGCACAATCAACAGGCAACCCTGGCACACGAACGAGACTAAAGAATTAAGACGGGCTTCCAGAATTGCTGAGCGCAGATGGAAGAGGTCTCATTCCACTGAGCACTTCATTACATACAAACAGGTTCTCACCACTTTCAAGTCCACACTCACTGCTGCAAAACAAACCTACTTCTCATCCCTCATATCCTCTCTATCCCACAACCCTAAACAGCTATTCGACACTTTCAACTCTCTCCTCCGTCCCCCGGCACCACCTCCCTCTCTTCTCATCTCAGCTGAAGACTTTAGTTGCAGTCACACTAAGCAACTTACCAGCGATCCCAACAACGATAGGGATCGCTGGTAAGTTGCTAGGAGGTTGCTGGTGAGCTGTCACACTGCGACGCTCCAGCGATCCCACCAGCAACCTGACCTGGCAGGGATCGCTGGAGCGTGGCTACACGAGTTGCTGGTGAGCTCACCAGCAACCAGTGACCAGCCCCCAGTCTCCTAGTTACAGCACACATCAGGTTAATTAACCCGATGTGTGCTGCAGCTAAATGTGCACAGAGCAGGGAGCAGCGCACAATGCTTAGTGCTGGCTCCTTGCTCTCCTAGTTACAGCACACATCGGGTTAATTACCTGATGTGTGCTGCAGCTACATGTGCACAGAGCTGGAGCCGGCAGCACAGGCAGTGAGAGCGGAGGAGGCTGGTATCAAAGGTAAATATCGGGTAACCAAGGACAGGGCTTCTTGGTTACCCGATGTTTACATTAGTTACCAGCCTCAGCAGAAGCTGGCTCCCTGCTCACTGCACATTAGTTGTTGCTGTCTCGCTGTCACACACAGCGATCTGTGCTTCACAGCAGGACAGCAACAACTAAAAAATGGCCCAGGACATTCAGCAACAACCAACGACCTCACAGCAGGGGCCAGGTTGTTGCTGGATGTCACACACAGCAACATCGCTAGCAACGTCACAAAAGTTGTTCGTTACCAGCGATGTTGCTAGCGATGTTGCTTAGTGTGACGGGGCCTTTTGCCTCTTTCTTCAACCAGAAAATTGACAACATCAGAGCAAGCTTTGGCCCCCAATCACCACAGCCACTCCTCACAACTACTCAGCCCTCTTCCTCCAAATCCAGATTCTCCACCATGACGGAAGATCATCTTTCCACTCTACTCTCAAGATCACAACCTGCCTGCTTGACCCAGTCCCATCCCACCTTATCCCCAATCTCACCACAGTCTTTATCCCAACCCTAACCCATTTCTTCAACCTATCACTAACAAGTGGTGTATTCCCTCCATGCTTTAAACATGCCTCCATCACACCCATCCTCAAAAAGCCCTCCCTTGACACTTCCTCTGTGTCAAACTATCGCCCCATATTACTTCTTCCTTATGCCTCAAAACTACTGGAACAGCATGTCCATCTTGATCTGTCCTCGTACCTCTCTTCCTGCTCCCTCTTTGACCGGTTACAATCTGGCTTCCGACCCCATCATTCCACTGAAACTGCCCTAACCAAAGTCACTAACGACCTACTCACCGCAAGATCCAAGTGACACTACTCTGTCCTCCTCCTCCTGGATCTGTCCTCTGCCTTTGACACAGTAGACCACTCCCTTCTGCTACAGATTCTCTCATCTGTGGGCATCACAGACTTGGCCCTATCTTGGATCTCCTCATACTTAACCAACCGAACTTTCAGCGCCTCCCACTCTCACACCTTTGTCTCATCTCGCCCCCTGTCGGAGTCCCCCAAGGTTCAGTTCTTGGACCCCTGCTGTTCTCCATTTACACCTTTGGCCTGGGACAGCTCATAGGGTCCCACGGCTTTCAGTATCATCTCTACGCTGATGATACGCAGATCTACCTCTCTGGACCTGACATCACCTCCCTACTAACCAGAATCCAACAATGTCTGTCTGCTATTTCATCCTTCTTCCTCTGCTCGATTCTTAAAAATTGAACATGGACAAAACAGAATTCATTGTCTTTCCCCCCATCACTCAACTCCCCCACCTGACATATCCATCAATGTCAATGGCTGCTCACTTTCCCCAGTGCCAGGTACTCGCTGCCTGGAGTAATCCTAGACTCTGATCTCTCTTTCAAGCCACACGTCCAAGCCCTCTTCACCTCCTGCTGCCTTCAACTCAAAAATATTTCACAGATCCGTACATTCCTTTCCCAAGAAGCTGCAAAAACCCTAGTACATGGCCTTATCTCCCGCCTGGATTATTGCAACCTCCTGCTCTGTGGCCTCCCTTTTAACAGTCTTGCACCCTTACAATCTATTCTAAACTATGCTGCCCGGCTAATCCACCTGTCCCCCCGCTACTCCCCGACCTCTCCTCTCTGTCAATCCCTTCACTGGCTTCCCATTGCCCAACTACTCGGACTTCAAAACCCTAACCATGACCTAAAAAGCCATCCACAACATGTCTCCTCCCTACATCTCTGACCTAGTCTCCCGGTACTTACCTGCACACAACCTTCAATGCTCACAATATCTCCTTCTCTACTCCCCTCTCATCTCCTATTCCCACCATCGCATCCAAGATTTTTCCCGTGTCTCCCGTGCTCTGCCACAACACATCAGACTCTCGCCTACCTTGACAAGCTTCAAAAGGAACCTGAAGACCCATCTCTTCCGACAAGCCTACAACCTGCCGTAACCCTCAGTCTGATACAGCGCTGCACAACCAGCTCTACACTAACCTACTGTATCCTCACCTATCACTTGTAGACTGTGAGCCTTCACGGGCAGGGACCTCCGTCCTCCTGTACCCGTCTTGTATTGTTTATGATTATTGTACTTGTCCCTATTATCTATACCCCTTTCACATGTAAAGCACCATGGAATTGATGGCGCTATAATAAAAATAATAATCACATAGAGTTCAGCATTGAGACTACAATCCATCCTGATCAAGTCTCCAATGGTTTTGGCTGTGAAACACCCCATATCATCTGGCTTCCTCCACCGAACTTGACAGTTCCTTCAATTTCTTGACCCGTTAGCTTCTTTTACCTCTCGTTTAGTGTTGAGCGGATCCGGATCCACACGGTTTGAGAGCCCGATCCGAGTCCGACCACTACCCGGGATTCGGGGGGCACGATCCGGATCCGTGTTTTTTTTTCTCTCTCTCTCTCTCTCTCTCTCTCTCTCTCTCCTCTCTCTCTCGTCCTGGAGCCGGCTCCCCATTGATTTACATTGACGCGGATTTCGATCTGGATCCGCCGAACCCGGATTATAACCGTTCCGCTCAACTCTACTCTCGTTTCATCCAGACTCACTTGCCCCCATCAGAGCCGTCTATTGACTTTCATCTCATCTCTACAAATCACCTGTTTCCAATCTTCCTCTTTTTGTATTTTTTTTTTTTAACTCGAGCCGATGCTTCTTATGGTGATATTGAAGTTGAGGCTTCTTCACCTTTTTCGGGCCACCATTAAAGACTTGTGTAACGTACGTCGCTCTGTGCTGGCATGGACGTCTGTGATCTCACTATTATGGAGCAGACGAGCCGCCTCCATGTGTTTGTCACCAGAACTGATAGACCTTGTGATGAGCCGACTTGTTGGCTCCGATATTTTGCCTCGACATCCAAATCTTGGCTTTTGAATAGATGGACAGAATTCATTTCATATTCCTCCACCTATCATGGCCTCACGTGATGCAGGTTGGCAAATTTCTTGGCTAAGAGAGGTCACTATCGATGAGCTGGATGATGCTGATTCTCTTTTCTTTGGAAATCTTCTTCATGGCTGCTTCTTGATTTGAGACAATGACCTTTCACTTGGAAATCAACCTAATAACACACTGAGCTATTGGAGTATGTGAGAACAGGTTGTAGTGTGTTGTATACAAAAAGAAATATAAACACGAAGCAAACCAGTAACAATGCAGAGACATGCGAAGAATCTGTATAACTAATCATATGCTAAATACATGAAAGTCAAATATATGTATGAGATAGCCAAGATGATTGTCTATAAAATGAAGGTCGTCTCATACCCAAAGCCGTAGAGGATGGAGAGATATGGAGCCTGAAAGTCAGAAGTGCAAAACATTGTTACCCTTTTGTTTGTCAGTGTACATATATCATATACTGTATATATACATATATATATATATATAGTAATACATAAATATACGGTATATACACACATTATATATATATATATATATATATATATATAACCTCTATCTATGCACACATATATCAATACACACAGACACACCACACACACACATATAGATATATATATATATATATATATATATATATATATATATATATATATATATATATATATATATATGTATATACACACACACACACACACAAACATAATTCTACACACATCTAAATACATACACATATATATATATATATATATATATATATATATATACATATATATATATACATACACACACACACACACACACACATACATAGACACATATGATTATATACACACAGACATATATACATATGCTGTATATATATATATATATACACACACACAGACACACCCATGAGCATATATACACGTATATATATATACACACATACATACACACAATATACACACACATACTGTATATACACACAAATATTATAGATACACACAGGCATATATACACACACACATACCGTATATACTTGTATATACACACACACACAAATATATCTATATACACGAACATATACACACACACACACATACACACACAGGCATATATACACACACACAAATATATCTATATACACGAACATATACACACACACACACACAGGCATATATACACACACAATATGTACACACAATATACCCACACAAATATATCTATATACACAAACATATACTGTATATAAACACATAATTACATACACACATCATATATACACAGATATACACATATATACATACACACACACATATATATTGTACATACACACACATATACACACACTATATATTATATATATGCACACACATTATATATATATATATACTGTATATATATATACACACACACACACTATATAAATATACACACATACATTAATACACACACTAACAGACTTTTCTGTACAGACGATGTCGGGGCCGCATTCTGTCTATTCCCGGCTGGCAGATGCGCGCCCCCGCCGCTCGTACACTGCGCGCCCCCGCGGCCGACCTCCTCCTCGCTGTGCGCGCTCCCGCCTGCGCCGCCGCCCGCGGGGGCTGCTGGGATCGCTCGCCGCCTTGGTAATGTCCGCCATGTTTGCCATGGCGCAGGGAGCGGATCGAGCCAACAAAACCCGGATCTAGGCAGCAGAGCCGCCGCCCGGAGCGCCTCTTTCCGCCCCTCACCGTGTCTCGGGGGCCCCATGAGTCGGCGGGGGGTGAGAGAAGGCGGTTTGGGGGGGTCCTTCTGACCGACAATTTTAAGTGTTTTTTTTATTTTTTTATTTTTTTTTTTCTCCCTCGCGCCCCCCTCCCTCTCCCCCGGCCGTGGCGACAATGAGTAAACTGTCGTTCCGAGCGCGGGCACTGGATGCTGCCAAACCGCTGCCCATATACCGGGGCAAGGACATGCCCGACCTCAATGACTGCGTGTCCATTAACCGGGCCGTGCCGCAGATGCCCACGGGGATGGAGAAGGAGGAGGAATCGGTAGGTAATCCTTTTGTCAGACATTTGGTATTCAGGAAAGGCACTTACGCCGGCCGGCTGCGCAGAGCGCGCTCTATGCTCACTGACTTACGTCACGGAGGGGAGGTGGACGGCCCAGGCTGGCGTAGTTGGCGGGAGCCGCCATATTGTTGCGTAGGGAGCCTACGTCACAGTGTGAGTGCTGCTGCGCGTCAGCGTAACGTGCTCTGTGAATAGGAAGTGTGCGTAACTCTGCCCGGCAGGTTTGATAACAGCTGTGGAGGTGTGAGCTGCTGCTGCTGCTCCTGACCTGGCTGTCAAAGAGGTGCTGCAGCAGCGAGGCATTAATGCAAAGTGCCTGCATTGTCTGATAACTGTATCCCTGGTATATTAACTTACATGAATGTGTCATATTGGAGCAGTGCAATGTTGGGGCACACCATGCTGCTTTCCTATCAGTTCACAACTTTTTCTGCCCATGGAAATTAATTGGAATGATATTTATTAATGCATTAACCCTTTTTTTTTCCCCAGCTTTTTTTTCCTCTCCCCTTTTTCTAGGAGCAATAACTTTTTTTTTTAATTTTTTTATTAATTGCATTAGTTTTATTATTATTATTATTATTATTATTATTATTATTATTATTGCACCATTTACTCAATAATAAAAACAAATACAATTAATTTTACCATATATTTAGAAAAAGTGAAGGGGAAAAAATGAAGGAGCCATAACTTTTTTTATTTTTTTTTCAATTGCATTAGTTTAATAATAATAATAATAATAATATATCTTAGTGGCTAAAAAGGATCAGAACTTAAATAAATAACAGGTTGTGCCTCCATATTTTATTTTTTGTAACTTTTTTTTATTTTTCCGACTGCGTTTTTCGTTTTGTTTTTTTTTTTGTTTATTGCTAGCTGAATTTTTAACTAATACAAAAAAATGGTATTTTTCTATAAACAATATTTTGATCACGTTTTATTTCTTTACAGGAGGTGCAGCAATGAAAAACGGCGATTCGGGTGTTTAAATATATTGTTTTCTTGACTCGGTTTACCATTTGGATTTATTTTATATTTTCGTAGCTCTGTCTTTTACGAATGCAGTAAAACCCAAACCCAAAAGATTTTTTTATTTTTTTCCAATTAGGAAAAGAGGGGGTTGATTTAAAGATTTTTTTTTTTTTCTTCAGTGTGTGTGTGTGTGTGTGTGTATATGTGTGTGTATATAATATATATATGTATATGTGTGTGTATATATATATTAGTACAGACCAAAAGTTTGGACACATCTTATTCAAAGATTTTTTTTTATTTTCGTGACTTTGAAAATTGTAGGTTCACATTGAAGGCATCAAAACTATGAATTAACACATGTGGAATGCAATACTTAAAAAAGTGTGAAACAACTGAAAATATGTCTTATATTCTAGGTTCTTCAAAGTAGCCACCTTTTTCTTTGATTACTGCTTTGCACACTCTTGGCATTCTCTTGATGAGCTTCAAGAAGTAGTCACCAGAAATGGTTTTCACTTCACAGGTGTGCCCTGTCAGGTTTAATAAGTGGAATTTCTTGCCTTATAAATGGGGTTGGGACCATCAGTTGTGTTGTGCAGAAGTCTGGTGGATACACAGCTCATAGTCCTATTGAATAGACTGTTAGCGGCTTTTTTTCTTGCCATAATACAAATTCTAAGTAAAGAAAAACGAGTGGCCATCATTACGTTAAGAAATGAAGGTCAGTCAGTCCGAAAAATTGGGAAAACTTTGAAAGTGTACCCAAGTGCAGTGGCAAAAACCATCAAACGCTACAAAGAAACTGGCTCACATGAGGACCGTCTCAGGAAAGGAAGACCAAGATTCACATCTGCTGTGGAGGATAAGTTTATCCGAGTCACCAGCCTCAGAAATCGCAGGTTAACAGCAGCTCAGATTAGAGACCAGGTCAATGCCACAAAGAGTTCTAGCAGCAGACACATCTCTAGAACAACTGTTAAGAGGAGACTTTGTGCAGCAGGCCTTCATGGTAAAATAGCTGCTAGGAAACCACTGCTAAGGACAGGCAACAAGCAGAAGAGACTTGTTTGGGCTAAAGAACACAAGGAATGGACATTAGACCAGTGGAAATCTGTGCTTTCGTCTGATGAGTCCAAATTTGAGATCTTTGGATCCAACCACCGTGTCTTTGTAGAAAAGGTGAACGGATGGACTCTACATGGCTGGTTCCCACCGTGAAGCATGGAGGAGGAGGTGTGATGGTGTGGGGGTGCTTTGCTGGTGACGCTGTTGGGGATTTATTCAAAATTGAAGGAATACAGAACCAGCATGGCTACCACAGCATCTTGCAGCGGCGTGCTATTCCATCCGGGTTGCGTTTAATTGAACCATCATTTATTTTTCAACAGGACAAGTACCCCAAACACACCTCCAGGCTGTGTAAGGGCTATTTGACTAAGAAGGAGAGTGATGGGGTGCTACGCCAGATGACCTGGCCTCCACAGTCACCAGACCTGAACCCAATTGAGATGGTTTGGGGTGAGCTGGACTGCAGAGTGAAGGCAAAAGGGCCAACAAGTGCTAAGCATCTCTGGGAGCTCCTTCAAGACTGTTGGAAAACCATTTCCGGTGACTACCTCTTGAAGCTCATCAAGAGAATGCCAA
Organism: Anomaloglossus baeobatrachus; assembly: GCF_048569485.1. Taxonomy (NCBI): domain Eukaryota; kingdom Metazoa; phylum Chordata; class Amphibia; order Anura; family Aromobatidae; genus Anomaloglossus; species Anomaloglossus baeobatrachus. Next base: position 32,806,839 of record NC_134359.1, read on the forward strand.
GAGTGTGCAAAGCAGTAATCAAAGCAAAAGGTGGCTACTTTGAAGAACCTAGAATTTAAGACATATTTTCAGTTGTTTCACACTTTTTTAAGTATTTCATTCCACGTGTGTTAATTCATAGTTTTGATGCCTTTAATGTGAATCTACAATTTTCAGAGTCATGAATTTAAAGAAAACTCTTTGAATGAGGTGTGTTCAAACTTTTGGTCTGTACCGTATGTGTGTATAAATATATATATATTTTTTTTATTTTTTGTTTCATCATTTACATTTGAAAAATTACAAAAAGGACAAAATGGTCTAATGCAAAATTTTGGCCACCCTTAGATATTTGTGTGCTCAGATAGCTTCGACCAAAATTTCAGACCTTAATTAGCCTGTTAGGGTTATTGGCTTATTCATCATCATCATCATCATCATCATCATCATCATCATCCTCATCCTCACATCATTGTTAGTAAAGGCAAATTTCACAACTTTATAAAAACTCAGCCTCCTCCAATCTTGTGCTAAAAAACAGCAGCGATGGCTTCTTCTGAGCAGCTGCCTAGCACTCTGAAAATGGTGGAGGCCCACAAAGCAAAGTGTTTTTAAGTTCCCCTTCCTCAGTTTAAAGGGAACCTCTCAGGTGTAATATGCACCTAGAACCACAAGCAGTTCTGGGTGCATATTGCAAATTTCTGCCTAATCGTCCTTGTATCTAGTAGCATAGATAAAGAGATCTTTAGAAAAAGTATTTCTAAAGATCTTTTACCGTATGCTAATAAGCGAGGGCACTAGTCCCCTGGGCGTTAGTTCCCTGGCCAGTTGGCTCCATTAGCATGTTAGTACTCCCCTGTGGGTGTGGTGACATGCTAAAGAATACGCAGCATCACAGGATGATTTCACTCACCTCTTCGCTGCCATCGCGTCCGATGCTGGATTTTCGCTCAGTGTGCATGACCCCGGAGTTGGGCACTACTTCAATTTGAAGCCAGAACGCGTACACCCGGCTTCATAGTGCGCTTCACCCAAACACCGGGGTCATGCGCACTGAGCCGAAATCCCTTGTCGGACGCAATGGTGGCTGAGAGGTGAGTGAGATCATCCTCTGATGCTGCACATTCAGTAGCAATGTTGGCATACCCACAGGAGCGTACTTACATGCTAATGGGGGCGACTGACAAGGGAAACTAACGCCCAGGGGAGTAGTCCCCTCGACATTGGCATACAGTAAAAGATCTTTAGAAATACTTTTTCTAAAGATCTCTTTATCTATGCTACTAGCTGCAGGGACAGTTGGGCAGAAATTAGCAATATACACCCAGAACTGCTCATGGTTCTGAGTACATATTACATCTGACAGGTTCCCTTTAAAATGTAATTAAGAAATGGCTGTTACCAGGAACAGTGGAGGTCAAGATAAGGTCTGGAAGACCAAGCAAAATTTCTATGAGAGCTGCTGTAGAATTGCTAGAGATGCAGAACCCCTGCATGACTGCAAAAGACCTTCAGGAAGATTTAGCAGACTCTGGAGTTGTGGTGCATTGTTCTACTGTTCAGAGACACATGCACAAATATGGCCTTCATGGAAGAGTCATCAGAAGAAAACCTCTCCTATGTCCTCACCATAAAACTCAGCGTCAGAAGTCTGCAAAAGAACATCTAAACAAGCCTGATGCATTTTGGAAACAAGTCCTGTAGACCAATGAGGATAAACTAGAACTCTGGCCACAATGATCTAAAATATGTTTGGAGAAAAAAGGGCACAGAATTTCAGGATAAGAACATCTCTCCAACCATTAAAACATGGGGGAGGGGGGGTCAATCATGCTTTGGGGCTGTGTTACAGTCAATGACACTGGGAACATTTCACGGGTAGAAGGAAGAATGGATTCAAAGAAATTTCAACAAATTCTTGATGTAAGCCTAAAACCATCTGTAGAAAAACTAAAGTTGTAAACAGGAGAAAAGAGGATAGCTTCTACCAATGGATAATGATCCAAAACACACATCAAAAATAACAAAAGGCGCAAGCTAAAAGTTTTACAATGGCCTTCACAGTCCTCTGATCGTCATTGAAAATCTGTGGCTAGACCTCAAAAGAGCAGAGCATGCAAGACGAGCCAGGAATCTCACAGAACTGGAAGACGAGCCAGGAATCTCACAGAACTGGAAGACGAGCCAGGAATCTCACAGAACTGGAAGACGAGCCAGGAATCTCACAGAACTGGAAGACGAGCCAGGAATCTCACAGAACTGGAAGACGAGCCAGGAATCTCACAGAACTGGAAGACGAGCCAGGAATCTCACAGAACTGGAAGACGTCTCCAAGAAAGAATGGATGGAAATCCCTCAAACAAAAAATGAGACTCTTGGGTGCTACAAAAAGAGTTAACAAGCTGTGAAACTTGCCAAAGGGGGTGTTACTAGGTACTAACCATGGTGTGTGTCCAAACTTTTGCATCGGTCCATTTTCCTTTTTTTGTTAGTTTTCAAATGTAAAAGATGAGTGGGAAAAAATAGATTTTGCCTAAAATACAAAGGAAATGTTATCTGCAACTTCATTCCTTTTGAGATCATTGCAACTTGGTTAACTGTAATTTGCACCAAGGGTTCCCATACTTTTACATGCTACTGTATTGTACAGTATTGCAATCAATTTTACAATCTGCCTACAGAGTGGAAAGGGACCACGATGGCTGTAATAGGGGTCTTCACTAGACCTCTAACTGCTATTGCAACCCATCGGCATCACGCAGTCAGATCGCATATGAACACCAGATGCCCAACCACCGTGATTGATATTGGCATCTAAACGGTTAAGCATCTGGTACCTGCCCGATATAAAGATGTAGTTTTGCCATTAGAGGTTCCCTTTTTCCCGTTCATCGTCAGCTTTGATATGGTGTGGGGTCATTAATCAGCTGACACGTGCTCAGAAAGAGATGGATAAATAGTTAGAAAGTCTCCCATTGAATCATCAGCATGAGTTCACTGATAATTCTCAGTTAGATCGTTCTGCACCCAGCAATAGGCAGTGCAACACTGAGGCTATAAAAGCAAATTGCTAAACACTGTTCTTCCCCAGAAGTAGGACTGGATCAATGAAAAATCTATAAAGTTCATATTCAGTCATAGAAAAGAGCATAGCTCAGACAGGTATTTCTACCAATTTGTTTTAATGATTTGTGGAAGTTTTAGTTCACTGGTTAAAGCGTCAGATATGTCCCTATGACATGTCAAACGTTTTCTGAAATTGCGGGTAGTTACACTGAATACATTAGGCTGCAGTAAGCATTATTGTCTGATACTAGTGATGAGCGGGCACTACCATGCTCGGGTCCTTGGTACTAGTAACTAGTGATGAGCGGGCACTACCATGCTCGGGTGCTCAGTACTCGTAACTAGTGATGAGCGGGCACTACCATGCTCAGGTGCTCAGTACTCATAACTAGTGATGAGCGGGCACTACCATGCTCGGGTCCTTGGTACTAGTAACTAGTGATGAGCGAGCACTACCATGCTCAGGTGCTCAGTACTCGTAACTAGTGATGAGCGGGCACTACTATGCTCAGGTGCTCAGTACTCGTAACTAGTGATGAGCGGGCACTACCATGCTCGGGTGCTCTGTACTCGTAATTAGTGATGAGCGAGCACTACCATGCTCGGGTGCTCAGTACTTGTAACTAGTGATGAGTGAGCACTACCATGCTCAGGTGCTCAGTACTGGTAACTAGTGATGAGCGGGCACTACCATGCTCAGGTGCTCAGTACTTGTAACTAGTGATGAGCGGGCACTACCATGCTCGGGTCCTCAGTACTTGTAACTAGTGATGAGCGAGCACTACCATGCTCAGGTTCTCAGTACTCGTAACTAGTGATGAGCGGGCACTACCATGCTCGGGTGCTCAGTATTCGTAACTAGTGATGAGCGAGCACTACCATGCTCGTGTGCTCAGTACTTGTAACAAGCAGTTGGATTGCTCGAACGGGCATGATAATGCCCGCTCATCACTAGTTACGAGTACTGAGCACCCGAGCATGGTAGTGCCCGCTCATCACTAGTTACGAGTACTGAGCACCCGAATATGGTAGTGTCCGCTCATCACTAGTTACGAGTACTGAGCACCCGAGCATGGTAGTGCCCGCTCATCACTAGTTACGAGTACTGAGCACCCGAGCATGGTAGTGCCCGCTCATCACTAGTTACGAGTACTGAGCACCCGAGCATGGTAGTGCCCGCTCATCACTAGTTACGAGTACTGAGCACCCGAATATGGTAGTGCCCGCTCATCACTAGTTACGAGTACTGAGCACCCGAGCATGGTAGTGCCCGCTCATCACTAGTTACGAGTACTTAGCACCTGAGCATGGTAGTGCCCGCTCATCACTAGTTACGAGTACTGAGCACCCGAGCATGGTAGTGCCCGCTCATCACTAGTTACGAGTACTGAGCACCCGAGCATGGTAGTGCCCGCTCATCACTAGTTACGAGTACTGAGCACCCGAGCATGGTAGTGCCCGCTCATCACTAGTTACGAATACTGAGCACCCGAGCATGGTAGTGCCCGCTCATCACTAGTTACGAGTGCTGAGCACCTGAGCATGGTAGTGCCCGCTCATCACTAGTTACGAGTACTGAGCACCCGAGCATGGTAGTGCCCGCTCATCACTAGTTACGAGTACTGAGCACCCGAGCATGGTAGTGCCCGCTCATCACTAGTTACGAGTACTGAGCACCCGAGCATGGTAGTGCCCGCTCATCACTAGTTACGAGTACTGAGCATGGTAGTGCCCGCTCATCACTAGTTAAAAGTACCGAGCACTACCTGAATCAGCCAGTAATGCTTAGTGAAATCTAATGTATTCAGTGTAACCACCTGCACTTTCATAAAACGTTTGACATATTATAGGGACATATGTGAAGTTTTGACCAGTGAAGTCTAAATACTAAAACTTCCACAAGTCATTAAAACAAATAGGTAGAAACTCCTGGCTGAGCTCTGCTCTTCTCCAACACTAAATATTATTATTATTATTATTATTATTATTATTATTATTATTATTTATTATACCGCCATTGATTCCATGGTGCTTTACAAGTGATAGAGGGTATATGTACAACAATCATTAACAGTACAAAACAGACTGGTACAGGAGGAGAGAGGACCCTGCCCGCGAGGGCTCACAGTCTACAGAAGGAGAGAGGACCCTGCCCGCGAGGGCTCACAGTCTACAGAAGGAGAGAGGACCCTGCCCGCGAGGGCTCACAGTCAACGGGCGATGGTACAATAGGTGAGGACAGAGCTGGTTGCGCAGTGGTGTACTGGACTGAGGGCTATTGTAGATTGTAGGCTTGGTGGAAGAGGTGGGTCTTGAGGTTCCTCTTGAAGCTAAATGACCTTTTTATAGATTTTCCATTGATCCAGCCCTTCTTCTTGGGAAGAGTAGTGTTTCACTATTTGCTTCTAAAGGGCTCCCATACTTATTCACTGAAAGTTGTCGGAATCCACCAGCTTTTTGCTGTTTCCCCATTAAATGAATGATCAGCTGAGGCGGGGACTGGTGTATGTGGGTGGTAGGAGAGAAGACTGTCTGCTGATTGAGCGCTGTCTAGTTATCTCTTGTTGAACAGCTTGTTTTATGGAATGGTGAGGGGGTCTCAGCACCTGGGCATCCACTGATCCAAACTTCTCAGGTCTCTCAGACCTGTAAAACGTTATTCTAAAGATGACACTGTAAACCAACTTTTTTTTTTTCCTCGAGTCACTTGTCACTTGAGGTGCAGTCTATTGAATAATGACGACTTGGGCTGCTGTGAGCATTTTTGTTGTACTATGCTCCATATGTTGCAAAATAAGTACACGCTGCCTAGTGCAAGGTTGTGTCACTAATGTTCACCACCACTTTTCTGAAACTTTCAGAACTTCTTGATTTTTACTTTGTCAGATGCTATTGGACAGAGACACTTGTGGGTTAAACTTTAAGGAGTTTTATCATCTCCTTTCTGCAACATTCTTGCTTGTGGGAGGTTCACTTCTAATGACTAAGAGTTTGGACCGGTGGCATGGTTGGACCAGTGGTCGGAGATGTGCGCTCTTCCATATTGCAGAGGCAGCTTTTCCTCTGTAGCATCAGAGGAGCTCAGGGACATTGCAAATCTCTGGATCCGACCAGCTTCACAGCAGCGCTTGCAGACTCTAATGCACATGGGATGGAATGATCACCAGTGCAATACTATGGAAATTCTGAAAACCTGATCTATTGGTGGCTCTTGAGGTCTGCATAAAGCTTGAAATGATGCAAACACCCACTTTGCCTAGGAAACCGGCAACTCTTGATACTCAGTAGCGTTGGCCAGTAACCTAGACATCCAGCAGTAAATTGTAGAATTAACAGTCCCTCTGTTCTTGGGAATGGAGGAGCAGAAACCTATAATTCTAGTGAGTTTTAGATCAGGGAGGTGCTTTACTATCTGTGTCCTTAAATTTTGTAACGCATGATTTCAAGATTTGTTAACTACAAAACCTAATAAAAATCATTTGAATAGGGAATGGAGGAGTATTTCAATAAGTAAATTTTGAAGTCACTTGTTTTTGCAAGCACTTAGCAATTTTACCCATTTAATAAGATGAGACCACTGCTTGGACAATCCCTTCTCATCCCCCATGGTTGCCCGCGTTAAAATAAAAAAGCTTTAGGGTATGTGCGCATTAGGCGTTTTTTTCACGCTGCGTTTTTGTGCGTTTTTGTCTCAAAAAATGCACCTGCGGCTAAAAAACGCGACAAACGCATGCGTTTTTACTGCGATTTGGTGCGTTTTTTTGCTGCGTTTTTGCTCACTGCGTTTTTAATCAGTGCACAATGCCATTAAAGATTGTTGATGAAAAAAAAAAAAGGTCTGATGTCATTTCCTTCTTCAAAATGTTCATTGTATGCAGGAGAGCAGACAGCTGCAGAACTAGTTTATGCAGGAGAGCAGACAGCAGCTGCAGAACTACAAGGCTCAGCATCCTCCATCCAGGAATGTATGCAGGAGTTTTTTGCCCAAAAAGAAAAAAAAATGACATGGGCTTCGCTATATTTTTGTATGCTAGCCAGGTACAGCAGGCAGGTACAAGCTGCCCCCAATCCCCAGCTGCCTATTTGTACCCAGCTGGGAATCAAAAATATAGGGAAGCCCTTTTTTTTTTTTTTTTTTTTTTTTTTTTCATGAATTTCAAGAAATAATTAAAAAAGAAAAATGACATAGGCTTCGCGCAATTTTTGAGTCCAGCCAGGTACAACTAGGCAGCTGGGGATTGGAATCCGCAGTGCAGAGTGCCCAAGCTTTCTGGGCACCCCCGCTGCGAATTGCAGTCCGCAGCCACCCCAGAAAATGGCGCTTTCATAGAAGCGCCATCTTCTGGCGCTGTATCCAACTCTTCCAGCCCTGATGCCGGGTGGCTCGCTGGGTAATAATGGAGTTAGGGCTAGCTGTATATTATCAGCTGGCCCTAAGCCCGAAATTCATGGTTTCACGCAGGGCTGTGGAGTCGGAGTCGTGGAGTCGGAGTCGGAGTCGGAGCTCATTTTGGTGGAGTCGGAGTCGGAGTCGGTATAAAATGCACCGACTCCGACTCCTAAAATATATAATAAATTGGGGACAGGAGTGCAATGCAGAATGTGCTGAATATTTTACTAAATAACAACATTTAGTATAATGCTTATATTTAAGTGAAAAATTTATTGTAGTACAATGTGAACATCAGACATTTAATTGTTTTTATGATACAATAATCAAGATATTTGGATAGAACATAAAATATTTATTGGAATACAACTTTAGAACACAAAAAAAACTAATAAATTGTAAATATGTAATATATATAATATATATATATATACAGTGTATATACACACACACAAGATATATATGTAATCTACTGTATATTACATAGTGTATTACATATTTACAATTTATTACAGTTTTTTGTGTTCTAAAGTTGTATTCCAATAAATATATTTTATGTTCTATCCAAATATCTTGATTATTGTATCATAAAAATTATTAAATGTCTGATGTTCACATACACATATTCATGTACTACAATAAATTTTTCACCTAACTATAAGCAATATATGTAGGAGTCGGAGTCGGAGTCGGAGTCGGAGTCGGAGCCGGAGTCGGAGCCGGAGTCGGAGTCGGTGCAAGAGAATTTGAGGAGTCGGAGTCGGAGTCGAAGGTTTGGCTTACCGACTCCACAGCCCTGGTTTCACGCCAATATTAGACATGGCCACCATGAATAGTAATGATAAAAATATTTTTCTGTGTGTTGTTTTTTTTTTTTATTAGAAATAAAACACAACACAATTAGTGACTCCATCTTTATTGAAATAAAGAACCCCCCCCTCCGCAGTAATCCTGGGTCAAGGGTCCCGCGCCGTCCAATCTGGATCCAATATCATCTGATCGGTTTGCTGGAAGGCAAAGCGATCAGATGATGTGTCAGGTTAAACTACGTGAATCACATGACACATCAGCTGATTGTATAAAAGCCCATTATACAATCAGCTGATGCATCGGTGCAAAAAAAAAAAATACTCACGTCTGTGCTGATTACCGGCAGCTCCTGGAGCGATCGGACGGGAGTCTGATCCTGTCCCATCGCTGCAGGAGCTGCCGGTAATCAGCTGATGAAGTCCCCTGACGGCAGAATCAGCTGATAGCCGGCCGGGCGCGAAAAAGCCGGCGACACCGCGAGAATTACGATCAGCTGATGCGTCAGGTGACTGCATCAGGTGATCCATCGCCAGGTCCTGCAAGCATCGTACGTGCCCCAGGGAGACTGCACACAGCCAGAGCGGCGGTACCGGGACAGGAGCGGGCATGGCACCGGGACCCTGCAGACAGGTGAGTATGACATTTTTTTTTTTTTTTCTACTGTTCACTTTGGTTTTCGCCGCTGCCTCCACCTCCCGCCCAGACATGGCGCCGCACGGAGCTGACATGGCACCGGACGGGTTGTGGACGCAGCGGTGACGGTACCGGGAGGATTCATGCTTCTGTGTTTACCAAGAGAAGGAATCCTCTTCCTGTACACGTCACTGTACTGCCCACGCCTTGCGTTTATAGCTGCGTTTTTAGTCATAGAAACGCAGCTATATGCGTTTTTCATTGCGTTGTTGAACATCTCATTGAACTCAATGGGTGAAAAACGCAGTGAAAAATGCAGAAAAAATTGACATGCTGCATTTTTGTGGTCACCACAAAAACGCAGCTACAAAAAAACGCTGTGTGTGGACAGCACTTCTGAAAACCCATAGACATTGCTGGGGAAGCAATGTCACTGCGTTTTCAGCACAAAAACGCGGTAAAAAACGCCGCTAAAAACGCAGCAAAAACGCCTAGTGCGCACAAGGCCTTATACTTCCCTCCAGTGTTGGCACTCGCTCTTCTGTGACTCAGGTGAGATGGTGACGTCATGCAGTCCCTTTTCCCAATCCCTGCCGTATCTCTCCCCGCCTTCAGATAATAAGTAATTAAAGTGCACCAATCACCAGGATTTTCCTCTATAAACTGAAGCGACTGCTATACTGGCGCTATCATGCTGATTCTATACATACCTTTAGTTGTCGGCTAGGATGTATAGTTTTTTGAAACACAAGCAAGTAAAGCTTGTAAAATTACTAGCTTTTTGATTGGCAACAGCTGCTAATCAGCCAATAGCTGGGGTGGGTTTTGATAGAGATATCCGCCCCCGACGCCGTTGTTCCTCCTCCTATCTTTTATTTATGCTAATTCTTTTACAGAAGCATTTTACTAATGGTTGTAGCAAAGTCAAAGTGGCTAGAAGGACCTCGCAGATGTCATACCCATGTGACCTGAAGGGGCGGGGCCTCAGCCAACATAGCTGATACCAGGAAGCAACATTATTTTTCTGCAGGCTGAGGCCGTGCCCCTTCTGGTCACATGGGTATGACGTCAGCAAGGTCCCTCTAGTCACAATCATTAGTAAAACTCTTCTATAATAGAATTATCATAAATAAAAGATTGGGGGAGGAACAACAGGCAGGGGGGTGGGAATCCCTATCAAAAGCCACCCCAGCTATCAGCTGATCGGAAGCTGCTTCCGATCAAAAAGCTGTTCATTTTACAAACTTTACTTGCTTGTGTTTCAAAAACTATACATCCGAGTTGACAACTAAAGGTCTGTATAGAATCAGCCTGGTAGTGCCAGTATAGCACTGGCTTTAGGTTATGTAGGAAAATCCTGATGATTGGTGCGCTTTAACAGGAAGTGAGAAATCAGCCGCAGCTCTGACTTCCTGCTAATTATTTCTACGTCTGAAAGAGGCGGTGATTGGGCGCGAGCACAGCGTACCGTCATAACCTCCCCCTGCGTCACCGGAGAGCAAGTGCCGACATCGAAGGTGAGGAAAAGCGTTTTTATTTTAAAGGGAACCAGCCAGCAGGATTTTCATATATAAAGTAAAGCCAGTGCTATACTATAGCAATAAGATGCTGAATGTAAGCATAGCTTTTGTTCTGAGATTAGAGGGTTTATTTCAGAAATATGTACAAATAAAGTTCCAGCAATGCACTGCTATTTGATAGCTGCTACAGACTATATAATAGGTGGGTCGGGTTTTGCGATTTATTCCCGCCCTGCCTCCCTGGCCTTGGTAGATGTTAGACTGTATGGGCTGCATTTCAAACACACCCCTATTATGTGACAGAAATGACTCATACCTGGAAGACGCCCATACAGTCTAGCATCTACCAGGGCCAGGCAGGCAGACCGGGGTGGGGATAGATGGCAAATCCCAACCCACATATTACCTTCCTGTTGCACCTGTCAATCAAATAGCAGTACATTGCTGGAACTTTACTTGCACATATTTCTGATCTAAAATCTCCAATCTCAGAACAAAAAGTATAGCTACATTCAGCATCCTAGAGCCAGTATAGCACTGGCTTTACTTTATATATGAAAATCCTGCAAATGGGGGCAAACATGAGTGGGGGGGGGATGGGTTGTCTAAGTAGTGGACAACCCCTTTTTAAGTTTACCTTTCTTATTGTATATTAAAGGGAACCTGTCAGGAATCAAGAGCGATTCTGGGTGCATATTTCTAATCCTTGCCGAACAGTCCCAGCCTGTAGTAACATAGATAAAGAGATCTTTAGAAAATGTATTTCTAAAAGATCCTTTATGATATGCTAATGACTGAGGCCAATGACTAGTCGCAAGGGGGTTCCTTTCCTTGGCTAGTCGGCCCACTTAGCATGTAAGCATGCTCCTGTGGGCGTGCTAACATGCTAATGAATGCGCAACATCAGAGGCATGATCGCTCTCCTCTCTACTGCTGCTGACGCTGGTTTTCAGCTCAGTGCGCATCATCAGAAGTCCCCAGACTTCCGGTCATGTGCACTACACCAGTTTGGAGCTGGGACACTTGTACCCGGCTTCGTAGTGTGCATGACCGGAAGTCTGTTTAATTCCAGGAAAGATTTCCATACTATTGTTGTAAAGAACAATAACTGAAATATTTTGTCATTGCTGCAAAGTGATCAGTCGCTTTTTTTATTGTGCATTTGTAGCTATTCCAGATGTTGTTGATACTTCAATAAAGAAATACAGTACAGACCAAAAGTTTGGACACACCTTCTCATTCAAAGAGTTTTTTCTTTATTTTCATAACTCTAAAAATTGTAGATTCACATTGAAGGCATCAAAACTATGAATTAACACACGTGGAATGAAATACTTAACAAAAAAGTGTGAAACAACTGAAAATATGTCTTATATTCTAAGTTCTTCACAGTAACCACCTTTTGCTTTGATTACTGCTTTGCACACTCTTGGCATTCCCTTGATGAGCTTCAAGAGGTAGTCACCGGAAGTGGTTTTCCATCAGCCTTGAAGGAGCTCCCAGAGATGCTTAGCACTTGTTGGCCCTTTTGCCTTCACTCTGTGGTCCAGCTCACCCCAAACCATCTCGATTGGGTTCAGGTCTGGTGACTGTGGAGACCAGGTCATCTGGTGTAGCACCCCATCACTCTCCTTCTTAGTCAAATAGCCCTTACACAGCCTGGAGGTGTGTTTGGGGTCATTGTCCTGTTGAAAAATAAATGATGGTTTAACTAAATGCAAACTGGTTGGAATAGCACGCCGCTGCAAGATGCTGTGGTAGCCATGCTGGTTCTGTATGCCCTTCAATTTTGAATAAATCCCTAACAGTGTCCCCAGCAAAGCCCCCCCCCACCATCATACCTCCTCCACCATGCTTCACGGTGGGAACCAGCCATGTAGAGTCCATCCGTTCACCTTTTCTACAAAGACACGGTGGTTGGATCCAAAGATCTCAAATTTGGACTCATCAGACGAAAGCACAGATTTCCACTGGTCTAATGTCCATTCCTTGTGTTCTTTAGCCCAAACAAGCCTCTTCTGCTTGTTGCCTGTCCTTAGCACTGGTTTCCTAGCAGCTATTTTACCATGAAGGCCTGCTGCACAAAGTCTCCAGTTGTTCTAGAGATGAGAGGGTGTGTCCAAACTTTTGGGTCTGTACTGTATGTCAATAAGAAACTTTCAAAACTAAATGGCCCAGGGTGGTGACACATCCCCACTACCATACATTCACTCTCTGGTGTTGGCAGGAGTGGGGGAGGGTGGCATAAGAAATATGATGTTTGAATTAAATGGTAATTATTTTATTTTTTTTTTTGTAAGTACTTTGCGCAATAAATCAGCGATAATTATATAAATAAATCTCACCTATTGATTGTGGCATCATTTTTGGAATCCAGTGATCAACTGTCCTGTAGCAGGAGTCAGACTGGCCCTGTATTTGTTTTGTTGTTTGTTTTTTTTTTTTTTTGCCCCTATTTAATGTTTTTTTTTTTTTTTTGTATGTAGAGACTTACAAATGTAATAATCTTCAATGTGTGGTGGCAGTGATGTAACATTGTTATGTAATTATTACATTGTGGCGGGCTTCTGCATTGTGCGGTGAACAGGCATGTGCTTTCACAGTTTTCTTATGTTTTGGTAGAATAAACTTTATTATCAATCTAGTGGTCATTTTATTATATTACAAAACAAACATTCTTGATTAGGCTGCTTTCACACATACGGTTTTTGCTGAGCGGCACAATATGGCGCTTTGCAGAAAAAAATGCAACAGTTTTTTTTTCTTTTTTGCCGCCGGTTGCGAGTTTTCCCGCATAGACTTGCATTAGCGCCGGATTGTGCCGCATGGCCTTGTGTTGCGTCCGTTTGCCGGATGCGGCATATTTATTTATTTATATAATATATATATATATATATTATTTATTTTTATTATTATATATATTTATTTATATTTTCATATTTATGCCGGATGGAACGTTGCCTGGCACGTTTTTTTTGTGCGGCGAAAAAACCGCATCACGCTGCGATTTATAATGCAAGCCTATGGCCGCCGGATACAGTTTTTTGCACTGCACATGCTCAGTATCAAGCCGCATCCGCCAAAAAACGGACGGGCCGCATGGAAAAACGTATGAAATGGATCCGTTTTTTTCGCCGCATCCGTTGCATAGGTTTTTGAGCTGGATTGAGCTGCACTGCAAAAACCGGATGTGTGAAAGCAGCCTTACAAAGAAAGAAAAAAAAAGATATTCTTTGGCCTCTACAGGTCTAAAGTGAACCTCTGTTTTTATTGTTCTATAAACCCTGATTATCGTCTGATCCAGGGTGCATCTGCTTTCCACCAATCCCCTAATTTTTAAGGGGTGACCTGGCACATTTCCATATCACAGGCAAGAATCTCCCATGATGTTAGGTCCTCACAAACCAGTGAGACAGACATGAAGAGCAGGATGCCTGCACATGGCCGGTTTATTGGGATGTAACGTAATCTTCAACTGCTCAGCTCCACCACAGACTTGAGCGGCATAACCTCAGGAAAGTAGAGGGGAAAACACCAGACTGCACAAGGGTTGTTTTGTAATTTCTGATCTAAACATATTTATTATTATAGCGCCATTTATTACATGGCGCTCTAAAAGTGAAAAAGGATATACATATAAAAAAGTACAATAATGATGAACATTAATTACAAAAACAGACTGGTACAGGAGGAGAGAGGACACTGCCCGCGAGGGCTCACAGTCTACAATAGGAGAGAGGACACTGCCCGCGAGGGCTCACAGACTACAATAGGAGAGAGGATCCTGCCCGCGAGGGCTCACAGTCTACAATAGGAGAGAGGACACTGCCCGCGAGGGCTCACAGTCTACAATAGGAGAGAGGACACTGCCCGCGAGGGCTCACAGTCTACAATAGGAGAGAGGACACTGCCCGCGAGGGCTCACAGTCTACAGGGGATGGGTGAGGATACAGTAGGTGAGGACAGAGCTGGTTGAGCAGTGGTGTACTGGACTGAGGGTTATTGTGGGGTTCTAGGCTTTTCGGAAGAAGTGGATCTTCAGGTTCCTTTTGAAGGTTTCCACAGTAGGAGAGAGTCAGATATGTTGGGATAGAGCGTTCCAGAGTATGGGGGAGACACGGGAGAAATCTTGTATGCTATTGTGGGAAGAGGAGATGAGAGGGGAGTAGAGAAGGAGATCTTGTGGGGATCTGAGGTTGCGTGCAGGTAGGTACCGGGAGACTAGGTCACAGATGAAGGGAGGAGACAGGTTGTGGATGGCTTTGTAGGTCATGGTTAGTGTTTGAACTGAAGCTTTAGAGCAATGGGAAGGCAGTGGAGGGATTGGCAGAGAGGAGAGTGGATTTATTGGGCCACTGAGTTTAGGATAGATTGGAGGGGTGCAAGAGTGTTAGAAGGCAGATTACAGAGCAGGAGGTTGCAGTAGTCGAGGTGGGACATGATGAGGGCATGCACTAGTGTTTTTGCTGATTCTTGTTTATGTTCTGCATCGGAGCTGTGTACCCAAGAAATGGTTCAGACAGTAGTTTTTATTTACGTTAATCAGAGCTCTAGAAATGGTTTTTGCGTGTCCTAAAATCAGCTGACTAAATGCTGGAAAGTGGAGGTCATGTTATGTGGGGACTACGGGCCTGTTCATTATTGCATTTGCACCTTTTTATAGATAACAAACAAAAAAAAATATATAATCTCCACCACTGCAACGTTTTTAAATGTTGCAGAATTTTTGCTTAAGTGAATTTTATGTCCACATGAACTTTTCTTGTGCAAATTCTGTGATGCGGCTGAACAAGACTTTTTTTTTGTTTTGAATTTAAAAAGTTGCAATATGGGTTATGGCCGGTCACGTGTTCCCGGTCCCTGCGCCATCCGTCCCGTACCTCTCCTGTCACCTAGCCCCCGCAATCCGTCCCGTACCTCTCCTGTCACCTAGCCCCCGCCATCCGTCCCGTACCTCTCCTGTCACCTAGCCCCCGCCATCCCTCCCGTACCTCTCCTGTCACCTAGCCCCCGCCATCCCTCCCGTACCTCTCCTGTCACCTAGCCCCCGCCATCCCTCCCGTACCTCTCCTGTCACCTAGCCCCCGCCATCCCTCCCGTACCTCTCCTGTCACCTAGCCCCCGCCATCCCTCCCGTACCTCTCCTGTCACCTAGCCCCCGCCATCCCTCCCGTACCTCTCCTGTCACCTAGCCCCCGCCATCCCTCCCGTACCTCTCCTGTCACCTAGCCCCCGCCATCCGTCCCGTACCTCTCCTGTCACCTAGCCCCCGCCATCCCTCCCGTACCTCTCCTGTCACCTAGCCCCCGCCATCCCTCCCGTACCTCTCCTGTCACCTAGCCCCCGCCATCCCTCCCGTACCTCTCCTGTCACCTAGCCCCCGCCATCCGTCCCGTACCTCTCCTGTCACCTAGCCCCCGCCATCCCTCCCGTACCTCTCCTGTCACCTAGCCCCCGCCATCCCTCCCGTACCTCTCCTGTCACCTAGCCCCCGCCATCCCTCCCGTACCTCTCCTGTCACCTAGCCCCCGCCATCCCTCCCGTACCTCTCCTGTCACCTAGCCCCCGCCATCCCTCCCGTACCTCTCCTGTCACCTAGCCCCCGCCATCTGTCCCGTACCTCTCCTGTCACCTAGCCCCCGCCATCCCTCCCGTACCTCTCCTGTCACCTAGCCCCCGCCATCCCTCCCGTACCTCTCCTGTCACCTAGCCCCCGCCATCCGTCCCGTACCTCTCCTGTCACCTAGCCCCCGCCATCCCTCCCGTACCTCTCCTGTCACCTAGCCCCCGCCATCCCTCCCGTACCTCTCCTGTCACCTAGCCCCCGCCATCCCTCCCGTACCTCTCCTGTCACCTAGCCCCCGCCATCCCTCCCGTACCTCTCCTGTCACCTAGCCCCCGCCATCCCTCCCGTACCTCTCCTGTCACCTAGCCCCCGCCATCCCTCCCGTACCTCTCCTGTCACCTAGCCCCCGCCATCCCTCCCGTACCTCTCCTGTCACCTAGCCCCCGCCATCCGTCCCGTACCTCTCCTGTCACCTAGCCCCCGCCATCCCTCCCGTACCTCTCCTGTCACCTAGCCCCCGCCATCCCTCCCGTACCTCTCCTGTCACCTAGCCCCCGCCATCCCTCCCGTACCTCTCCTGTCACCTAGCCCCCGCCATCCCTCCCGTACCTCTCCTGTCACCTAGCCCCCGCCATCCGTCCCGTACCTCTCCTGTCACCTAGCCCCCGCCATCCCTCCCGTACCTCTCCTGTCACCTAGCCCCCGCCATCCCTCCCGTACCTCTCCTGTTCCTGGCCCGTGCCGTCCGTCTCCTGTCACCTGACACGCGCGGTTCGCCCGTCTCCTGTCTGCCTCCTGTCACCCGGCCCCTGCCTTCCGTCTATCCCGTCTGTCTCATGTCCCCCGGCCCCCCACCATCCATCCGTCTGTTTATCTCCACCCCCCCAGTCTGTTTGTCCCATGTGTTTACTTTCACCCAGTCCGCGCCGTCCGTCTTCTGTCACACGGCCCCCTATCTGTCTCCTGACCCGCCCCGTCCATCCGTCAGTGTCTCCTGTCTCCGCTGATTGTCACGTGTAGCGGCGCCGGCTGTCATCCTGCTGTGTGTAGTGTGCGGGGGGCGGGACTCTGACGTCATTGACAGGCGTAGTAAGCGCTTCCGAATGTGAAGCCTTGAATGAACGCTAGCCCCGCCCTGCCTCGCTGTTATTGGCTAGAAGTAATTTGTTTGCGGTCAGTAGTAAGCCCGCCCCCTCATGTGACCCGCGCCGCTGTGATTGGCCCATGAGAGCTGTCCTCCTCTCTCCGGCCTGTGATAAGCGGCGGTCCGATTACACGGGGTTATATAAGTGTGATTGCACGCGGCGCCGCCTCCATTACCAGGCTTATGCTCTGGGCTGTGGGGGAGCCCGCACCGATCACTGTCACCATGTACCTGTTATATAGGGAATGATCGTCCGTCATCAGGAAAATGCTTTTGACTGAATGTTAAATGAAAAGTTCTGATAGATCGTCACCGACCCTGGGCTTGGAGCGCCCTCGTTATTGACGGAAGCTCGGCGGTGTCATCAGTTGATTTTGGTCGTGCATGATCGGTATCATCGTCACAGTAGGACGCTGGTTGTTTGCTGGAGGCTTGAGAAATCGCACCATGTCCCCGTTGTGCATTTTATACCTTCATATATCTGACCAATCGCTCTCTAATCTGACTAAAATTGGTGTGTAAATGGCCATCTAAAATGTTACATTTCTGTGTGCCAAACAGTGATTTTTGCATGTACACGAATAAATGACTCTATTATAGGGAATATAAACTTATTTCTTTTGATTGATTAGAATAAATGAGGAAAAGCAGAATTCTTTTGGAGTAAAACGCTAATTCAGACCAATTTCATCATCTGTGACCCCCTATAAACATTAGATACTCTGAATGGGGGGCGCCAGCCCCTGATCCTTGGAGATGTCGATTGGGCATGTCTGACTGCCGATCTCAGTGTTCTCCCAGAGATGAGCCCCTGGCCGAGAACACAGGAGAGCCTGAGCCAGGAGGCTGCGTGAGGCCAAGGAGCGTCCAGGAGGCTGCGTGAGGCCAAGGAGCGTCCAGGCTGCGTGCGGCAGGCCAAGGAGCGTCCAGGAGGCTGCGTGCGGCAGGCCAAGGAGCGTCCAGGAGGCTGCGTGCGGCCAAGGAGCGTCCAGGAGGCTGCGTGCGGCAGGCGAAGGAGCGTCCAGGAGGCTGCGTGCGGCAGGCGAAGGAGCGTCCAGGAGGCTGCGTGCGGCAGGCAAAGGAGCGGCCAGCAGCCATTAAATGTCCTGACTAGACAGAAATTGACCAGATATCTTTATGTAAATGAATAATCTGCCCCCTCATTCAGATAGTCCGAGTGTTGTCAGTTTTTACCAGCAGTGTTTCACCAGTGATTTTCACATAGGAGAAATCACTTATTTATTTTTCTCCAATCTATTACAATGGTAATTGTGGACTGTACACTGATGCCGTCCGTGATGTTCACAGACCGAGGCTGATCAGTGACTTCGATCAATAGCAGACTTGTTTTTATCAGGGCTGTGGAGTCAGTAAGCCAAACCTCTGACTTTCAACTCCTCAATTTCCCTGATTTCAACTCCACGACTACGATTCCCTCGTACAGTTGAAACCAGTAGTTTCCCTCTGCTCTCTATACAGACACATCTGCAGGTTTTTCCCCTCTGCTCTCTATACAGACACATCTGCAGGTTTTTCCCTCTGCTCTCTATGCAGACACACCTGCAGGTTTTTTCCCTCTGCTCTCTATGCAGACACACCTGCAGGTTTTTCCCTCTGCTCTCTATGCAGACACACCTGCAGGTTTTTCCCCTCTGCTCTCTATACAGACACACCTGCAGGTTTTTCCCCTCTGCTCTCTATACAGACACACCTGCAGGTTTTTCCCCTCTGCTCTCTATACAGACACACCTGCAGGTTTTTCCCCTCTGCTCTCTCTACAGACACACCTGCAGGTTTTTCCCCTCTGCTCTCTCTACAGACACACCTGCAGGTTTTTCCCCTCTGCTCTCTCTGCAGACACACGTGCAGGTTTTTCCCTCTGCTCTCTATGCAGACACACTTGTAGGTTTTTCCAAACTATCTGGCATGAAATCAGAATAAACTTTTCCCGTTTTTAGGTCAATTAGGAACCAAAATTATTTATATTTGGCAAATGCCAGAATAATGAGAGAGAGAATGTCTTAAGGCATTTTTTTTTTACTTTCTGCAAAGTCAAAAGTTTTCATCCATTTCATTAGTATTTGGTAGCATTGTTCTTACACTGTATGACTTGGGTGAAACATTTTGGATCTAATTCCACAAGCTTCTCACAATGGTTGGTGGAATTTGGGCCCATTCCTCCTGACAGAACTGGTGTACCTGAGCCATGTTTGTAAGTCGCTTTGCTCGCATCGGCCTTTTCAGCTTTGCCCATAAATTTTCAATAGGATTGAGATCAGGGTATTGTGATGGCCACTCCAAAACATTGACTTTGTTATCCTTAAGCCACTTTGTAACCAGTTTGGCAGTAGCTTCAGGTCATTGTCCATTTTGAAGACCCATTTCTGCCCAAGCTTTAAGTTCCTGGCTGATGTCTTGAGATGTTCTTCAGTATTGCCACAATCTTGTTTCCTCATGATGCCATTTATTTTGTGACGTGCACCAGTCCCTCCTGCAACAGAACAACCACACATCATGAAGCTGCCGCCCCCATGTTCCACAGTTGGGATGGTGTTTTTAGGCTTCAAAGCTTCTTCCTTTTTCCTCCAAACGTAACGATGGTCATTATGGCCAAACAGTTCAATTTTAGTTTCATCAGACCACAGGACGTCTCCAAAAATTAAGGTTTTTGTTCCTGTGTGCCATTGCAAACATTAATCTGGCTTTTATGTTTCATTTGGAGTAGTGGCTTATTCCTGGCAGAGTGGCTTTTCAGCCCATGCTAATACAGGACTCGTTTTACTGTGGATAATGACACAATCTTACCAGCTTTCGCCAGCATCTTCACAAGGTCTATTGTTCTTGGATTAATATGCACATGTCTGACCAAAGAACATTCATTTCTGGTACACAGAACCCGTCTCCTTCCTGAGTGGTATGATGGCTGGACATTACCATTTTGTTTGTACTTGCGTATAATTGTTTGTACAGATGAACGTGGCACCTTCAGGTATCTGGAAATTGTACCCAAGGATGAACCAGTCTTGTGCAAGTCCACAATTCTCTTCCTGAGATCTTGGCTGATTTCTTTTGACTCTCATAATGATACAAAAGAAGCGGTGTGTTTCAGGAGTGCATTAAAATACATCCACAGGTGTGTCTTTAATTTACTCATGTTGTCAATAAACCTATCAGAAGCTTCCAAAGACATGACATCATCATATGGGCTGTCCCATATTGTTTAAAGGCATAGTACGTTTATTGTATGTAAACATTTGACTTTGCAGAAAGTAATAAAAATGCCTTAAAACATTCTCTCTCTCTCATTATTCTGGCATTTGGCAATTATAAATAATTTTGGTTCCTAATTTACTGAAAACAGGAAAGGTGTATTCTGATTTCATGTCAGGTAGTGAGAAAAACCTGCAGATGTGTCTTTATTGAGAGCGGAGGGAAAAGCTGCAGATGTGTCTGTATAGAGAGCGGAGGGAAAACCTGCAGATGTGTCTGTATAGAGAGCGGCGGGAAAACCTGCAGATGTGTCTGTATAGAGAGCGGAGGGAAAACCTGCAGATGTGTCTGTATAGAGAGCCGAGGGAAAAGCTGCAGATGTGTATGTATAGAGAGCGGAGGGAAAAGCTGCAGATGTGTCTGTATAGAGAGCGAATGGAAGCTTCTGGTTTCAACTGTACATGACTCATGTTTGTGATAAATTTACTGGTAAAAATGGTAACATCACTACATATATCATGTAGCTGAAGTGCAGCACAGATTCATCTCAACTAAAAGCCTAGATTCTATGATCAGGAATAGTACAGGCATTTATAGGACATTTCATAACTTTCCCAAATTCTTATGAAAAAAATATTCATCACATACTGAATTGAACCGCTTTATCCAATTTATTATACAGTGTGTCCACCCATATCCTGTCCACCGCCATTAACTTTAGAACGGCGGCAGCTATAGGCATAGAAGTGGTGTCTAGGTATAGTAAAGTATCCATGCACTATGCAATGAAACCACCTATAGCGCCACCTGGTTGAAAACAACGGAGTTAGCATTTTTATCTCAAACAGCACGAGATAGAGAAAAAAAGGGAAGTACAAAGTTGTAGGGCATCATCAATTCAATAGGGCAGTATAATGGGCCATTAGTCCCTCTGCGACTTCGCCACCATTATCTCATTGGCTCCCATTGGCCAGTTATTGGAGTGATCGCAGTAAACAATTTCTGGCCTCCACAGTGGCGGTAACTTGTTTCAGCATGGCTGTATGTCATGTCTGCATTCTGTTTGCTGCCATATAGTGACCTCTCATTTTCTAGAATGACTGGGTACCGTTCTGTATGGGTCACACATACATGTATGTATTCCACACCCAGACTGTTTACTTGAGTCCACAGCAATGGTAGAGGCCTGTGGTGCTGTGTCTCTGCATCTGCACTCCGTAATGTTCGGTTCTCTGTATTTCTTCAGGAAAATTGAGGATTCACTTTTGTTTCTGTCATCTATAATAACTGATTGAGGTGAGAACTGCCACAAGTCAGCTCTACTTCACCCGTACAAGCAAACAAAGCCGATACATCCTCCATGTACTGCATGGCCTACCCCTGTCTGTATACGTTGTCCGTGTAGTAGACGGGCTCCCCCCTGTCTGTATACATCCTTCGTGTAGTGGACGGGCTCCCCCCGTCTGTACACGTCGCCCGTGTAGTGCATCGGCTCCCCCCGTCTGTATACGTCTTCTGTGTAGTAGACGGACTCCCCCTGTCTGTATATGTCGTTCGGGTAGTGTACAGGCTCCCTCGTCTGTATACGTCGTCTGTGTAGTGCACGGGCTCCCCCCGTCTGTATACGTCCTCCGTGTAGTGGATGGGCTCCCCCGTCTGTATACGTCGTCTGTGTAGTAGACGGACTCCCCCTGTCTGTATACATCCTCCGTGTAGTGGACGGGCTCCTCTGTCTGTATACGTTGTCCGTGTAGTGGACGGGCTCCCCCCGTCTGTATACGTCTTCCGTGTAGTGGACGGGCTCCCCTCCGTCTGTATACGTCCTCCGTGTAGTGGACGGGCTCCTCCGTCTGTATACGTCCTCCGTGTAGTGCACGGGCTCCCCCGTCTGTATACGTTGTCCGTGTAGTGGACGGGCTCCCCCGTCTGTATATGTCGTCCGTGTAGTGGACGGGCTCCTCCGTCTGTACACATCCTTCGTGTAGTGGACGGGCTCCCCCCGTCTGTATATGTCGCGGGCGGAGGAGGGGACGCTGTGCTCTCCCTCTGCTCGGGTCCGGCTGCTGCGGCCTCTGCTGCTCGGTGGCTCGAGCGATGTGCCGGATCCCGGGGACTCGAGTGGCGCTCCTCGCCCGTGAGTGAAAAGGGGATTGGTTTTGGGGATTTATTGTTGTCCGTGACGCTACCCACGGTTGTGGTGATGGACACCACCGCTGCTCTGTATAAGGATCCCGGGAGCAATGACAGGGAGCAGCTTTGTTGTTATTCCACCCCTCCGTGGGTAGGGGGTTGGTTGTCCCGGGGCCCGGTGATGGGGTAGGGATGGATGGCAGGCCAGGTGTGGGGCCTGGGGAGGTGCAGGGACGCGGGGGCAGCGCTGTGCCTCACGGCACGGTGGTACTCACTCAGCCTGAGACGTTGACACAGTTCTCGGTAAAACACACGGCTGGAAAGACGGTTCCCACGGACGGCTGCTGTTGCTTTTCCCCGGTAGTTGGCGGTGACGGTCTCTGTCCCTGCACCTAGTGTAATGTTGGTAGCGATGGGTTCCCACCGGTAACCCGCTCCCCGACTTGGATATGGGCCGGAGGAGCCCCTCTTTGCCCGCAGGCGCTGGCCCTGAGAAACTGGTGCCGTGGCGGTGTCTGTCTCCTACGGTTGGACTGTTGCCTTCAATCGGGACTTAGTTGTTGGGAGACCCGGAGGTCCCCTTCACTGACGGATTTGGCAAATTCACGGCGACTCCTAGCCTTGCCGGGATCCGAAAGGCCCCTGCCAATGGTGCTGGCTTCTCCTTGTATACCGGTCCGGTACCGCCGGGCCACCACCCGTCCACGGTCCTTTCGGCAACCTCCGATCAGCCTCTCCTGCAGACGGTCACCACCGTCTGCTAACCTTGCTGTCTCAGTCCGGGGCACACACCCGGACCAACTTCAGGCTTTCCAAACTGTCACTTTCTCCTTCACTTCAACTCCTCTCTCTTGCTCCTCTACCACTTCACTCTCCCTTCAACTGCAAACCTAATCTGCCTGGTTTTCCCGCCTCCAGGACTGTGAACTCCTCTGTCTGTATACATCCTTCGTGTAGTGGATGGCCTCCCCCCGCCTGTATACGTCCTCCGTGTAGTGGACGGGCTCCCCCTGTCTGTATACGTCTTCCGTGTAGTGGACGGGCTCCCCCCCCCCCCCCGTCTGTTTACATCCTCCGTGTAGTGCACGGGCTCCCCCGTCTGTATACTTTGTCCGTGTAGTGGACGGGCTCCCCCGTCTGTATACTTTGTCCGTGTAGTGGACGGGCTCCCCCCGTCTGTATACGTTGTCCGTGTAGTGGACGGGCTCCCCCCCGTCTGTATACGTTGTCCGTGTAGTGGACGGGCTCCCCCCCGTCTGTATACGTTGTCCGTGTAGTGGACGGGCTCCCCCGTCTGTATACGTTGTCCGTGTAGTGCACGGGCTCCCCCGTCTGTATACTTTGTCCGTGTAGTGCACGGGCTCCCCCGTCTGTATACGTTGTCCGTGTAGTGGACGGGCTCCCCCGTCTGTATATGTCATCCGTGTAGTGGACGGGCTCCTCCGTCTGTATACATCCTTCGTGTAGTGGATGGCCTCCCCCCGCCTGTATACGTCCTCCGTGTAGTGGACGGGCTCCCCCCGTCTGTATACGTTGTCCGTGTAGTGGACGGGCTCCCCCCCGTCTGTATACGTTGTCCGTGTAGTGGACGGGCTCCCCCGTCTGTATACGTTGTCCGTGTAGTGCACGGGCTCCCCCGTCTGTATACTTTGTCCGTGTAGTGCACGGGCTCCCCCGTCTGTATACGTTGTCCGTGTAGTGGACGGGCTCCCCCGTCTGTATATGTCATCCGTGTAGTGGACGGGCTCCTCCGTCTGTATACATCCTTCGTGTAGTGGATGGCCTCCCCCCGCCTGTATACGTCCTCCGTGTAGTGGACGGGCTCCCCCCGTCTGTATACGTTGTCCGTGTAGTGGACGGGCTCCCCCCGTCTGTATACGTTGTCCGTGTAGTGGACGGGCTCCCCCCTGTCTGTTTACGTTGTCCGTGTAGTGGACGGGCTCCCCCGTCTTCATGGCTGCTTCTCTAGATATTTGCCAGGAGGTTTTCTTTTGAGGAGTCGCATGCCAGGAGTTTGATCCTCTAGTTCTGCAGTTTTCTGTGCCCTTTCACCTTAGACAGTGACATCACGTTTTTACAAGTGTGCAGCTTTTGTGGTTGTCATTGCCGCCTGTATAAATCTGGGGTTATTTTGTGTCTGCAGTTGTCCATCCATCTATTGTGTATACCGGCCTCAAAATGTTATTGCCTGATCCTATTATTCCCAAGGGAGATAAGATGCCGCTCGATCCTGAGCGCCCGATTCATCAAGGTATCTGCCAGAATTCTGGCTCAAAACACCTTGCAATGTCGCAAAATTGTGACTTGGCGAGTCCCGATCAGGTTTGCCAAAGTGGGTGAAGTTGGGGCAGGATGTAGCAAAACCTGACCATTTTAATAGGGTAACTTAGGCCAGCAATATTGCGTCAGTCCCTGACTGCAGTACATCTTTGGTGGACGCACATGTAAATTGGACGATACGACTAATTCGCATACGCCTCTTATGGATTAGCTGCTGCTTACTCCAGCGGCTTACATCACATCAGTCTTAATGAGTTGGGCTCTGGATATTACAGTTAAGATACACGAGAAGCATAAAGGGGTTGTCCAGCCTTATGAGATTGACCATCTTATCCTTGAATATTCTTAGAAGTTATTGGTGTAAAATTAGTGAAAGTCCAAACACCAGCACGCCCACCGGATCAGCTCTGGAAATTACACACTGATTGGAGCCAAAACAGCACAACTCCATTCAGTTCCAGCCAAAGCTGAAAATTGCTGCTTGGTGGGTTGCCCAGTGTCTGACCCCTTTGTTTTGATACTGACGTTTTATCCCACGAGGAGGTCATCCGTATCATAAGGCTGGAAATCGTAGGAGTAAGTTACCATCTATACAGAGGATAAGTGATGAACTTGTTGATCGGTTGGGGTCTGACTCCTGAGCCCTGCAACAATCATTAGAATGGGTCACTTTTATCCCCATGTGAATGCCAAACGGCTGCTCCATTTATTCCCTATAGGGCTTTTTCCTGCAACTCTTTAAAGCATGAACAGTGCCGGACTCCCACTGATCAGCAAGTGATCATCTACCCTGTGCAAAGGGGATCATTTGTTTTCATTCAACAACTTTCAAGTCAGAATTCAGCTGCTCATAGTCAGCCCCATCGGCCGAGCACTGCTGTGCTGCGTTATCACAGTTTAATCCAGTATTTGCAGACTGTAGATTCTGTTTTGTCGAGGCTTCTTCAGCATCCCTTTAGTAAGCTGACTTTCCTAATATCTAACTTGATCTCAGTCTAAAAAACAAACCATATTTAGCTTTTTTTCTTTTTTTTTTCTTTCAACCATAAGTGGTTAGCTGACTATATACAGTATATCACAAAATTGAGGACACTCCTTCACATTTCTAAATATTTTATTATATCTTTTCATGGGACAACACTGACTATCTGCCATTTTAATACAATGTACAGTGTCAATGTGCAGCTTGTATAACAGTGTAAATTTGGGCCCTCCTAAATAATTCAGTACACAGCCATTAATGTCCAAAACTGCTGGCAACAAAAGTGAGTACACCCTACAGTGAAACATGGTGGTGGGAGTGTCATGATTTCGGGCTGCATGAGTGCTGCTGGCTGTGGGAGCTATAGTTCATTTGAGGGAACCATGACTGCCAGCATGTACTGTAACCTACTGAAGAAGAGCACGATCCGGGCGGCACGGTGGCTCAGTGGTTAGCACTGCAGCCTTGCAGCGCTGGGGTCCTGGGTTCTAGTTCCACTAAGGACAACATCTGCAAAGAGTTTGTATGTTCTCCCCGTGTTTGCGTGGGTTTCCTCTGGTTTCCTCCCACACTCCAAAAAACATACTGATAGGGATTTTAGATTATGAGCCCCAATGGGGACAATATTGCCAATGTATGTAAAGCACTATGGAATTAATAGCGCTATATAAATGCATAAATATTATTATTATATTATTCCCCCCCTTCATATAACAACATAATGACCCCAAACTCCCCTCTAAGATGACCGCTGCCTTGCTCAAGAAACTGAGGGTAAAGGTGCTGGACTGGGCAAGTGACTCCAGACCTAAACCCTACGGAGCATCTGTGGGGCTTCCTCAAATGGAAGGTGGAAGAGTGCAAGGTCTCTAACATCCACCAGCTCCATGATATCATCATAAAGGATGGAAGAGGATCCCGTGGCTCCTGTAAAGGTCTAGTGACTTCCATGCTTGAGAGTTAGGCTATGTGCGCACGTTGCGTACAGTCACTGCAGAAATTTCTGCAGCGATCTGAAGAGCACACGTGCGCTTCAAATAGCTGCAGAAAATGTCCGTAGTGAAAAAAAAAAAGCCAATTCCATGCGCTCTGACTGCAGCTCCTCCCACAGACAGAGCAGGGGCTGCAGGCAAAACGCACGGAAGAAGTGACATGTCACTCTAAGACGCCACGTGCGCACGGCTCCTGCATAATCTTCATAGATTATGCAGGGGACGCAGGACGCATGCAGTTATGCTGCGCTACAAAGCGTAGCGTAACTGCATGTAATTACGCAACGTGCGGACATAGCCTTAAGGCCGTGCTTGAAAATTTACGCTGTTATACAAGCTGGACACTGACTACTTTAGGCACCTTCACACGTCAGTGAAAAACACAAATTTTTCACTGATGTGATAAAAGTGCGTATGCCCCTCCATCTGCCCTGATTTTGGCACTCGTGTAATCTCCGTGTGCTATTCGTGATAATACACGGAGATCAGGCACTTATCCTCACCTGTCCACACCGCTGCTCTCCATGGTGCTGATACCTCCGGCTCTGCTGTGCCCAGCCACTGCTGTCGCCCCTCTGCTGCTACTTCCGGGTCGACTGTGCATTGAATATGTATAAGCATAATTAGCTGCCCTGGAAGCAGAAGACAGCAGTGGCTGAAGACAGCATCGCTGGAGACCGGTGAGTTTAAAAAGCTTCTTATTTTAAATGTATGTGATTTTTCTCGTACGTGTTTTACGGCTCACACCATTAGTCCACGGGACAACAGTGATGCAAGAAAAAAAACGCTAATGTCTCCATGCGGAACACACGGACATGCGTGTGTGTCGCACGAGAACATGTTAATGAGAAATCGCTGATATTTGCGCAGACCCATTGATTTTAATGGGTCTGCATATGTCCGTGATTCTGGTACGTATAAAAACTGCAACATACGTACCAGAATCACTGACGTGTGAAGGAGGCCTTACATTGTATCAAAGTGTCATATTCTAAGTGTTGTTCCATGAAAATCTATAATAAAAAATTTACAAAAACATGAGGGGTGTAATCACTTTTGTGATATATTCTTTGTACTTATATCCATGCAAACACGTATTATAGCTATAATTACTGTTGTGAATCATAATGTAAAGCTGCATTTACTTACATAGCTGCATAAGCATCTTGGGATCTGTTCACACCGTAGGAGTTGTGTCGGATGCATCGTGTGATGGGCTCTGTTCATTTCACTGGAATAAATAGAGCGGTACCATGTTCTGCCATTTGTTCTGCCTTTCTGGTGACGTGTGACGCCGGCTCTAAGGTTACATAGTTTGAAAAAAAACCCTCGGTCGATCCAGTTCAACATTTCTTCACCAATTCTACATTTTGTCCCTAAGTCACTTATAACCAACAATGTTGTGTAATGAGGAAATCCTCCAGCCCTGATATAAAAGCTGTTATAGTGTCACCCATTACTACCTCTTGTGGTCGGCATTCCACAGTCTTACTGCTCTAACTGTAAAGAACCCTTTCCTATTTAGCTGCTGGAATCGCTTTTCTTCTACTCGCAGTAAATGCTCCCTAGTCCTTAGTATTGTCTTTGGAAGTAATAAGTCATGTGCCAGTCCTTTATATTGACCACGCATGTATTTATACATTTACATGAGATCTCCTCTGAGACGTCTTTCTTCTAAGGATAACCCGGCAGTATGGGAGGTCCGTCCTTCGTCCATACTTGGCAGCAACCCTCCTGTGATATTATAGGGTCCCACCTTTTATTGAAGACCCATCGCTACTCCTGACATGTCCCTTTTAGTATATTCTTGTATTTCATGATATTACAATTCTATATCATCTATTTAAATCTTCATTGTGTCGTTCCTCTGTTATTCCTCCAAGAAATGTATGAATGAAATGGAGCGTGTCCCGATTAGACAGTGACCCTGTGTAGCAACTCCACCCTCAACTGGCAACACCCAAATGCCAATTTTCCTAGTAGGAATAACAGGGGAACAGCATAACACGGTGGCTCAGCGGTTAGCATTGCAGCCTTGCAGCACTGGGGTCCTCGGTTCAAATCCCACCAAGGACACCATCTGCAAGGAGTTTGTATGTTCTCCCCGTGTTTGCGTGGGTTTCCTCCGGGTTCTCTGGTTTCCTCCCACAATTCAAAAATATACTGGTAGGGACCTTAGATTGTGAGCCCCAGTGGGACAGTGTTGCTGATGTATGTAAAGCGCTGTGGAATTAATAGCGCTATATAAATTAATAAATATTATTATTATATAAGAAGATGCTCCAGAATTGTTATATTGTATCAAAATACAGCGGAACCTTGGATTAAGAGTAAGTTGGTTTGAGAGCGTTTTGCAAGACAAGCAAAGCTTCTTAAAAATGTGTAACTTTGTTTAAGAGCAATGCTTTGCAATAAGAGCAAATACTCACCGTGCACACTTCCGGTTCTGTCCTTTCACCATGTTCTGACCCGCTCTGGAGGTAACTTTCTGTACATATGTAGTGTGTACAGTATACTATTGCACAGTATATACTATATGGCATGTGTAACAATTTGCATTTGTGGATACAGTATGGTACTTTCTTTCTGCTAACCAGTGCAGCACATTGCCTGGGCAGTATTCCTACCCCACATTTGGCTTAGTTCTGCCCTTATTTTGGGGAGAATAGATTTGGGGATGGTGTTTTCTGTATTGTACTAGAATAAAGGTTGTTATATTTATACATATTTTTTTATCTCCTATAGTGCACCTCCTCACACCAACAATTCTATTGTAAGCTAACGTGCAGGTTGATTTGTTTTATATGCTTTTACTATACTGTACAGGATTTTGTATTAGTGTACTATAATTTTATATGAATATAGTTCATTATTTTGTATTACTGTAATAAGTTTGTATAAATACAGTAAATATTTTTGGGTTATGGAACGAATTATCCACGTTTCAATTATTTCCGATGGGAATATTTGCTTTGATATAAGAGTAACTTGGTTTAAGAGCACAATCCCGGAACCAATTCTGATCGTAATCCAAGGTTCCGCTGCATAATCTATTTTCCCTGCCGGGCGAGCCAGTATGATTTTCTTTGATGTTACGGCTGATAAACCTTTCTACTTTTTCTCCAGTGCAGAATTTGTGTTTTGTGTCATGGGACTGATTCCAGTAATTGCATAATCGAGAACCAGCAGTTATGTAATAGTGGGGTCATCAGAGGATACTCTGCCCAGATAGGAAACCTTAGTCATAGCGGCCGGCCCTGACGTAGCTCTGACCCAAACCAGTGACCAAGCGGAGTATGTATGGAATCCAGCCTAATGCTATAGAAACGGGGTCGAGCATGAGGGGGCGCTCCTAGTACATCGTGCATCAAGAATGGATCCTTCTTCTTAAACACGTTAGATCTTATTCAGTCATCTATTTTTTGCAATGATTCGGCTTCTTCATGGGGTCTCCCTGTAGGAGGTAAATTATGTTTATTTTGCAGCACACACAATCTGCTGTAGTAGCAGCAGCTTCCATCTCCGCTGCGGAGGTTCTGCTGTTACTCACTTGTAGGTCGGATGAGGACATGGATCTATAGGTGTATGTCTTGTGATGTTGGTGTCGGTCAGGGGTACGGACGTACGGTGCAGTGTCACTCATACTGATGTACAGACGGTGGCGGGTTTATTACGGCTGTGCTCCCGCTGCAGACTTCTGAGTGTGATCCTTTTTCCAGGCCTTTTCAGCATATCTTGATTAACCATCTTCTCCAGCATATCTTGATTAACCATCTTCTCCAGCGTGCACCTTCTAGACCTCTAAGGCTCTTTAGTCGAACAAGTAATTTCAGGCTTCCATCTTGCTCCATTGTGTGCACACCATGAGTCACTTTGACCCAGTACGCGATACTCTCCAAGTTATATAAGTAATGGCTCACGTTCTGGAGAGCAAAATGCAATTAAAGAAAATCTTTAAAATGATTGGAAATGTGATTTTCTTTGCTAAATATTTTTTTTTTAAGGCGTCGACTCATGGCCATATTTTGGATCTGTGTCATGAGGCTCTATAGAAGCGTGTCCAGTGACTGCAGTGGGTCTACACTGCTCTACACGTGTCACCTCTGGTTTTATCCTCGGGAGGAATATTCTGTGACATTGTGAAGTATTCACACCCCAATAATAGCCTATACCTGTTGTGTACGACTGTCTGCCGACAGGTCAAATTGTGCTAAGGTAAAATATAAACTTTTCCTCCATCTGGAATGACTTTTTTTTTTTGTTTTTGTTTCTACAAATCTGTAAAACTTTGCATTTCTGAAAGCCCTGGCCTTCAGCGTAGGAGATCTGTTGCTGCTGATGGCGTATTAAGGGGTATTCTGCATCCATATACTCGTGGCTAAGGGTACTTTCACACTTGCGTTATTTTCCTTCCGTTACAATCCGCCCTTTTGGGAAACAGCGGAATCCGTTAACGGATTCCGCTGTTTCCCATAGACTTGTATGGTTGACGGATTGTACCAAAAGGAGCTGCGTTGCTTCCGCTGGGCGACGCTCCGTTGCTTCCGCCCAGCGGGAGGAACGCAGCATGTAACGTTATTTTGAGCAGCGGAATCCTCTGGATTTCACTGCGCATGCTCTTTTTTTTTTTTTTTTTTTTTTTTAAATCAAACTTTATTTTGGCTCGCGGTGGCCGAACGTTCAGCTGAGCGCCCGGCCGTCGGCAAGCGACAGCGCTCAGCTGAATGACCGGCACCAGCATGCCCGGCCGCCGGCAAGTCACAGCGCTCAGCTGAGCGCCCGCCCGCCGGCATGCCCGGGCGCCGGCAAGTGACAGCGATCAGCTGATCACCCGGCGGCCGGCTGCAGGGAGCGATCAGCTGATCACCCGGCGGCCGGCTGCAGGGAGCGATCAGCTGATCACCCGGCGGCCGGAGCGATCAGCTGATCACCCGGCAGCCGGCTGCAGGGAGCGATCAGCTGATCACCCGCAGCCGGGAGCGATCACGCTGATCACCCGGCGGGCGGGAGCGATCAGCTGATCACCCGGCGGCCGGCTACTGGGAGCAATCAGCTGATCACCCAGCGGCCGGCTGCAGGAGAACGATCAGCTGATCGTTCACTATAGTCTGCCGCTGGTAAAACCGGGAAAAAAAAAAAAAAAAAATCAAAACGAATTGCGTTGTTTTGCAGCATCCGTTGGCATCCGTTGTGTCACTATATGCAACACATCCGTTGCATCCGTTACACAACGCAATGCAACGGATACCGTTCAACGCAAGTGTGAAAGTAGCCATAGTGAGAAGACCCCCAAAGAGAACCGTCTTTGTCTCTTCTGGTTATTGATCTCTATTTGCTGTTGCACAATGAAATGAGACCCCTGTATTTTATAAAGCTGGGGGTCCCACCTATATTTTAAAGCATTTCATATAATAATGTGTTGTCAGAATATCCCTTTTAATCTAGGAATTGTGTACAAAGTTTTGTTATTTACATGGATCCACCCACATCTAAGCGCAGCTGCAGCCTTCTGCGGTCCATGAGATTCATATGCGCTGTTGTCAATCCAATTTCCAGAGTTGCAATTTGGGATTTTAGGAAGCAGATTAACCCTCAACTGGTGAGATGGGGTTTACCACACCCCAGGTAAAATTCCCTGGGGTGTGGCAAACCCACCTCACCAGTTGAGGGTTAACATTTTTGTGGACCCCTTTTCTAGCAGACACTACTTTTTGAA
The DNA here is from genome assembly GCF_048569485.1 of Anomaloglossus baeobatrachus. Taxonomy (NCBI): domain Eukaryota; kingdom Metazoa; phylum Chordata; class Amphibia; order Anura; family Aromobatidae; genus Anomaloglossus; species Anomaloglossus baeobatrachus. Next base: position 32,839,257 of record NC_134359.1, read on the forward strand.
AATTAACAAGTATCAGTGCAGTCATCATCCTCTCCTTCTGTCCTTACATATGTTGTTGTCTGTTACCATGGAAATGCATTGGACTGCAGAGGAGCTGCAGGATTAAATGGATAGGACATTTTATATAATCTTTCTCTCCTCTCCTCTCTTTTTCTCTCTCCCTCTCTCTCTCTCTCTCTCTCTCTTTCTCTCTCTCTTCTCTCTCTCTCTCTCTCTCTCTCTTTTTTCTCTTCTCTTTCTCTCTTT